>NW_020956177.1:211240-215278 GCF_003031625.1 Empidonax traillii | reverse complement strand
ACTGTAGCATAAGCTACTTTAGCTATTTCATACACATGAGGGTTTATTTGAAAGAAGGAGAGGAAGTGAAGAAAGCTCTAATTACCACATTATTAAAATTCTTGCTTTGGAAATTCCCATGACACACTTCAATTCAATTTTAGAAGGTAATATTAAGTGTTTATGATAAACTCTCAATGCACCTAAGTAAAAACCTTATCAGAACTTAACAGTTCCAGGAGAGGTAGTATGCAGGTAGGCAATGTCCATCTATTACCTTAAATAAGCAGAGCCATTCTGCGGCCTTTGAGACAATTGGAAGAGTTTGGCCAGAGTCCTTGCTTATAAATCCTCCCCCTCTCCAGCACAGTGTGCCCATCGCCAAACTGACTACTGGCAATGGTTCCAAGCTGATTGATGCTAATTCCTCAAACTATGCCAGGCAATTATCTGGCATAGGCTGAAACTATTGTAGAGAAAGGAATCAGTACCAGAGATACAGTCCCAGATCCCAGGAACATAATCTGGCACTATTTATTATTATCCCCAGGGATAGTCTCCTGGAGATTCTCAATGAAATTCCCTGAGCAGAGTGAATCAGGCCAACACTTTTGGAGTATTTGATCTGCCTAGAGAGGGGAAAAAATAACAAGTCAGCAGAGAATATCTCTTGCTCGTCTGGAGCTTTCTATTAATTATTTCCTTTGGTGGTGAGACCCATAGAGCTTTCCCTAGACTGCTTCCTTTATCCAGGCTTGTCTGCCACACCTTTCCTCCCCATCTCTCTTAGTCTGGACTCATTCACATCTGACTTTTCACTTGTCCCTTATGTAGCTGACCACAGCTTTTCCTTCTACAATGCCTTCCTTTCCCTAGCTCATATTTTGCAGTCTTCCTACTTGGAAGAGTATCTTCATCCTCCTTGGGTATGTTTGTGCCTTTGGCCTTTTCCATATATCTGTACCTGTATATTTTACCTCTGGACTTGTATTTTCTACAAATATGGCACAGCTACTGTGCTGAGGACCCACAGCTCTATAGCAAGTTTTTTGTCCATACTGAAATTCTGGTGCCTTTCACATTTTGTGTATGGCTCAACTCAAGTGTGGTATTGCTAGAACAAAATGCTCACTCTTCACCCAATAACCTCTGTGTCTCAGCTTCTACTAATGACACTTCCATATAGAGCTTTCTCCAGATTCTTGCATCGAAGTGCTAATATTTTTTTCCCCACAAATAATGTATCTAACAATTCATCTTCTTCATCCAAAGAACTAAAACTCTCACCTATACTCCATAAACATTATGTCTCAATTTACTAATTAAAATTTTCCTTTTTGAAATCTTGATAAATGTGATCTAAGTTCTCTCATCCATTTAAAGAACTTCAACAAATGTAATTTCTTATCTCTCTACTGCTTCATCTATATGACATTTTGAATTAATTCCCCAGGACCTCATTTCCTTTTCACATCGAGCAAATAGATGTCTTTACCTCTAAACCAGAATCATGTCTACGGCTTCTCAACTGGGCAGTGAAAAGGTAGCTCCTCTCTGAGCAGCCTTCATTTCACATCCAATTATTCACCTGGATTGTCAAACAAACGCCTTTGCATTTTCTTTGTCCTTTGGAGTAATTCTTGGTCAGCACCTGTCCCACTGTTCTCTTTCTAAAACACTTCTTAACCTGTTCTTTATTGATTTAGCAGCAGTGAAGTCTTAGCAATGAGAACTTATTATTTATTATGCTGACCAGTGTAATTTAATTATTTTCTCTTTATCTTTCAGTCCTTCACTTTACCACTTTTGGTCCTTATTGTAAGCAATGTAGACATTTTTTTATTGTGTCACAAGAGTGAGCTCCCAGGGGCTCTAATCCATCATCGTTTGGTGAGCACATAGCTAATTCAGCATAATAATTAGCATTAGGTTTGTACTTGGGTTAAAAAGTTTTGCTCTTCCTCATAAAGACTGAACTCTTTATTCCATGAAATATTGTACCGCTGTGATACAGCAGAAGCCACGATAAGCAGTAACATCACAAATACTGTCTTAGTAGCTGTAACTCATGATTTGGGGCTTGACAGTAAAAACTGTTGAGCATCCAGGACTTTCTAAATAACAAAATGGGCATCCATAAGTTATAAAAACTGGGCCCTTCGCATCTTGATGATGAGGCTTTACAAGTCTTTCCACGTAAAGAGCAATTGAAAATGACTGGCTGAAGCTCAGATGCGGGTGGCAACTCAGTCAACATAAGCAAGCTCAGGAAGGGATTTACTGTTGACATTTGGCTTAATTAAGATTCTTCACTCTGCCAGTCACTCCCGGGGGGGAACAAACGCTGCTTCCCAAGCCCTGCTTCCTTGCAGCGCGGCGCACACGCCGGCCAGCGCTGAGGCCAGAACGCGGCTCTTCCCACCAATCGGCCGCAACAGCCAGAGATTTTCCTTGGCGCGCGTGCGCTCCAGCGGCCACGCTCTGGCGGGGTCTGGAACACCGCACGGGCACTGCGGGAGTGGCGGCTCCGTCCCGCCCCAAGCACCGCCGGGCTCCCGGGGGAGCACCACTTAGGCCGCTGGGCTGGGAAAGCCAGGCGGGCAAGAACAGCACGTCCCGCGGAGCCGCACGGAAAAGCTCGCGGGACCCTTCGCTGGGAAAGGCGGCGCTTCCCGCCAGGGCTTCCCGGCGCCTCCTCCCGCCCCCAGCATCCCGCGCTCCCGGCGCGAGCCGCTCCGGGTTGGCTGCCGGGCCGCCCAACCCGCGCTCGCCCGGGCCGGCCCATCAGCCGCGCGGCGGGGGGGAAATCAGCGGCGCGCCGGTGCCCGAGCGAGCTCACTGCGAAGCCGGAGCCGGCGGCCCCCCCTCTACCCCCCCTGGGGAATGGTTGGCCCCCGTCACGTGGGGGCGGCGGCGCGGCGCGGCGCCGGCGCGCGGCTCACGTGCTGCGGGCGGTCATGGCGGCGCTGTTGAGATCGGCCGGGCGCCTCCGGGCGCTGCGCCCGCGCCTCCCGCCGCTGCTCCCGGTCCCGCTCCCGCCGCTCCGCCTCCGCCCCGCCACCCGCACGCCGGGCCCCGACAGGTGAGACCGCGCGCTGCCCGGGGTCCTGGCGGAGTCGGCGACCTGCACGCCAAGGGCACTGCCGGCCATGCCGCCTGGCCCTGCCTGCCGCCTGGCCCTGCCTGCCGCCCTCCGGGGCTGCCCCGGGGGCTACGCGGCACCGCCCGGCCCGGCTGCCTCGCCACGTGTGTGCGGCCTCGGGCTGAGCGCGGGGCAAAGGCCGCGCCGTGGCCCCGCTGCCCGCCGGCCGGGCCACCAGGCCGGACCGCACCTCCCGCCACCGCGTCCGGCTGGGCTCGGAGCAGAGCCCCGAGCGCCTGGGGATGCGGCTGTGGGGGGACACACAGTGCGGAGGGGGAGAGGAGGAGTGGGGGGGACACCAGATGATGGAGTGGAGTCGCTATCCTGGAGGTGTTCAGGAAACGACTGGACGTGGTATTTTGGTGCTCCGGTCCAGGTGACATCGTGGTGGTGATCCGTCTCAGGTTGGACTCGATGATCTTGGAGATCTTTTCCAGTCTGAATGACTGTGATTGACTGTGGGTAACTGCAGAGTTGGAATCTGGGCTTCCTCCCCGTGCCCTTTGAGTCCACTTTGTTATCAGGAGGAACACACTAATTTTTTTGCCCTGGTTCCCTCTCGCATCGCGAAGGTAGGATGGGAAAACTCAGCCCGCCCCGTCTGTGTGCATCCAGGCTGTGACTTTGACCACGTTAATATGTGATTGGTGCCCTGCAGGAAGCCTGGAGACAACAAACCTTCATTAACACAACTGAGTGTCCCTGGTGGTGCAGTGGCTAAACCACATCGTTGTCAACGCTGAGATCTGGGTTCGATTCCCGGTTAGGACACTCCCCGGGCAGATGGAGCTCGCTAGCCCTGTAAGGCAATCCATCTACGTCCTGAGGACCTCGCTGCCACCGTCCAAGCGTGCTTGGCCCCGGCAGATGAACCTCAGGATTAAAGGGTGGGCTCAGTTCCGCGCACACTGTGTCTC
>NW_020956177.1:206211-211219 GCF_003031625.1 Empidonax traillii | reverse complement strand
ACTGTAGCATAAGCTACTTTAGCTATTTCATACACATGAGGGTTTATTTGAAAGAAGGAGAGGAAGTGAAGAAAGCTCTAATTACCACATTATTAAAATTCTTGCTTTGGAAATTCCCATGACACACTTCAATTCAATTTTAGAAGGTAATATTAAGTGTTTATGATAAACTCTCAATGCACCTAAGTAGAAACCTTATCAGAACTTAACAGTTCCAGGAGAGGTAGTATGCAGGTAGGCAATGTCCATCTATTACCTTAAATAACCAGAGCCATTCTGCGGCCTTTGAGACAATTGGAAGAGTTTGGCCAGAGTCCTTGCTTATAAATCCTCCCCCTCTCCAGCACAGTGTGCCCATCGCCAAACTGACTACTGGCAATGGTTCCAAGCTGATTGATGCTAATTCCTCAAACTATGCCAGGCAATTATCTGGCATAGGCTGAAACTATTGTAGAGAAAGGAATCAGTACCAGAGATACAGTCCCAGATCCCAGGAACATAATCTGGCACTATTTATTATTATCCCCAGGGATAGTCTCCTGGAGATTCTCAATGAAATTCCCTGAGCAGAGTGAATCAGGCCAACACTTTTGGAGTATTTGATCTGCCTAGAGAGGGGAAAAAATAACAAGTCAGCAGAGGATATCTCTTGCTCGTCTGGAGCTTTCTATTAATTATTTCCTTTGGTGGTGAGACCCATAGAGCTTTCCCTAGACTGCTTCCTTTATCCAGGCTTGTCTGCCACATCTTTCCTTCCCATCTCTCTTAGTCTGGACTCATTCACATCTGTTTCTTTTCACTTGTCCCTTATGTAGCTGACCACAGCTTTTCCTTCTACAATGCCTTCCTTTCCCTAGCTCATATTTTGCAGTCTTCCTACTTGGAAGAGTATCTTCATCCTCCTTGGGTATGTTTGTGCCTTTGGCCTTTTCCATATATCTGTACCTGTATATTTTACCTCTGGACTTGTATTTTCTACAAATATGGCACAGCTACTGTGCTGAGGACCCACAGCTCTATAGCAAGTTTTTTGTCCATACTGAAATTCTGGTGCCTTTCACATTTTGTGTATGGCTCAACTCAAGTGTGGTATTGCTAGAACAAAATGCTCACTCTTCACCCAATAACCTCTGTATCTCAGCTTCTACTAACGACACTTCCATATAGAGCTTTCTCCAGATTCTTGCATCCAAGTGCTAATATTTTTTTCCCCACAAATAATGTATCTAACAATTCATCTTCTTCATCCAAAGAACTAAAACTCTCACCTATACTCGATAAACATTATGTCTCAATTTCCTAATTAAAATTTTTCTTTTTGAAATCTTGATGTGATCTAGGTTCCCTCATCCATTTAAAGAACTTCAACAAATGTAATTTCTTATCTCTCCACTGCTTCATCTATATGACATTTTAAATTAATTCCCCAGGACCTCATTTCCTTTTCACATCGAGCAAATAGATGTCTTTACCTCTAAACCAGAATCATGTCTATGGCTTCTCAACTGGGCAGTGAAAAGGTAGCTCCTCTCTGAGCAGCCTTCATTTCACATCCAATTATTCACCTGGATTGTCAAACAAACGCCTTTGCATTTTCTTTGTCCTTTGGAGTAATTCTTGGTCAGCACCTGTCCCACTGTTCTCTTTCTAAAACACTTCTTAACCTGTTCTTTATTGATTTAGCAGCACTGAAGTCTTAGCAATGAGAACTTATTATTTATTATGCTGACCAGTGTAATTTAATTATTTTCTCTTTATCTTTCAGTCCTTCACTTTACCACTTTTGGTCCTTATTGTAAGCAATGTAGACATTTTTTTATTGTGTCACAAGAGTGAGCTCCCAGGGGCTCTAATCCATCATCGTTTGGTGAGCACATAGCTAATTCAGCATAATAATTAGCATTAGGTTTGTACTTGGGTTAAAAAGTTTTGCTCTTCCTCATAAAGACTGAACTCTTTATTCCATGATACATTTATTCCATGATACATTTATTCCATGTGATACAGCAGAAGCCACGATAAGCAGTAACATCACAAATACTGTCTTAGTAGCTGTAACTCATGATTTGGGGCTTGACAGTAAAAACTGTTGAGCATCCAGGACTTTCTAAATAACAAAATGGGCATCCATAAGTTATAAAAACTGGGCCCTTCGCATCTTGATGATAAGGCTTTACAAGTCTTTCCACGTAAAGAGCAATTGAAAATGACTGGCTGAAGCTCAGATGCGGGTGGCAACTCAGTCAATATAAGCAAGCTCAGGAAGGGATTTACTGTTGACATTTGGCTTAATTAAGATTCTTCCCTCTGCCAGTCACTCCCGGGGGGGAACAAACGCTGCTTCCCAAGCCCTGCTTCCTTGCAGCGCGGCGCACACGCCGGCCAGCGCTGAGGGCAGAACGCGGCTCTTCCCACCAATCGGCCGCAACAGCCAGAGATTTTCCTTGGCGCGCGTGCGCTCCAGCGGCCACGCTCTGGCGGGGTCTCGAACACCGCACGGGCACTGCGGGAGCCCCAAGCACCGCCGGGCTCCCGGGGGAGCACCACTTGGGCCGCTGGGCTGGGAAAGCCAGGCGGGCAGGAACAGCACGTCCCGCGGAGCCGCACGGAAAAGCTCGCGGGACCCTTCGCTGGGAAAGGCGGCGCTTCCCGCCAGGGCTTCCCGGCGCCTCCTCCCGCCCCCAGCATCCCGCGCTCCCGGCGCGCGCCGCTCCGGGTTGGCTGCCGGGCCGCCCAACCCGCGCTCGCCCGGGACGGCCCATCAGCCGCGCGGCGGGGGGGAAATCAGCGGCGCGCCGGTGCCCGAGCGAGCTCACTGCGAAGCCGGAGCCGGCGGCCCCCCCTCTACCCCCCCTGGGGAATGGTTGGCCCCCGTCACGTGGGGGCGGCGGCGCGGCGCGGCGCCGGCGCGCGGCTCACGTGCTGCGGGCGGTCATGGCGGCGCTGTTGAGATCGGCCGGGCGCCTCCGGGCGCTGCGCCCGCGCCTCCCGCCGCTGCTCCCGGTCCCGCTCCCGCCGCTCCGCCTCCGCCCCGCCACCCGCACGCCGGGCCCCGACAGGTGAGACCGCGCGCTGCCCGGGGGGGCTGGCGGAGTCGGCGACCTGCACGCCAAGGGCACTGCCGGCCATGCCGCCGGGCCCTGCCTGCTGCCCTCCGGGGCTGCCCCGGGGGCTCCGCGGCACCGCCCGGCCCGGCCGCCTCGCCGCGTGTGCGCGGCCTCGGGCTGAGCGCGGGGCAAAGGCCGCGCCGTGGCCTCGCTGCCCGCCGGCCGGGCCACCAGGCCGGACCGCGCCTCCCGCCACCGCGTCCGGCTGGGCTCGGAGCAGAGCCCCGAGCGCCTGGGGATGCGGCTGTGGGGGGACACACAGTGCGGAGGGGGAGAGGAGGAGTGGGGGGAACACTAGATGATGGAGTGGAGTCGCTATCCTGGAGGTGTTCAGGAAACGACTGGACGTGGTATTTTGGTGCTCTGGTCCAGGTGACATGGTGGTGATCGGTCGCAGGTTGGACTCGATGATCTTGGAGATCTCTTCCAGTCTAAATGACTGTGATTGACTGTGGGTAACTGCAGAGTTGGAATCTGGGCTTCCTCCCCGTGCCCTTTGAGTCCACTTTGTTATCAGGAGGAACACACTAATTCTTTTGCCCTGGTTCCCTCTTGCATCGCGAAGGTAGGATGGGAAAACTCAGCCCGCCCCGTCTGTGTGCATCCAGGCTGTGACTTTGACCACGTTAATATGTGATTGGTGCCCTGCAGGAAGCCTGGAGACAACAAACCTTCATTAACACAACTACAGACACCCAGTGCTTTGTGAGCTGCTAAAATAACTTAGTGCTTTCTCCAAAGGGAGAAAGTTGCTCTGTCCTGACTTTCTTGTGCCGTGTTATAGCTCTGAGGCTCCCTCTAAGTCAATGTAACTTAACTGTTCTGTTTTTTTTTACCAAGACTTTTCTGTAACTCTAAGTAGTTCAGCAGAGAACTTGGTGAGTTCTAGAGCTGGTTCAAGAGGAGGGATGGGAACAGAAAAGAGTGAGCTTTTGGATCTCCTAGGGGAAGTCTCATTACCAAAATAAAGACGTTGTTGCTACCTGCACTAGCTTATCAGTCTTACTCTCGGGCTGCTTTTATTTGGTAGCATGACCAAAATCTTACCTAAAAAACAGTAGCCAGTTTTCTACTGGCTTTAATCACTGAAATGTATCACATGCTATCAAATGCTATAGTTGGTGTGAAGAATGGAGTAGACTGGTTCAGGAAGGACCAGTGAACTGGGAGGATGTCTGCTCAACAGTTGGCAACAGCACCACACATTTAGTTGTCTGCAAATCACGCATAAACCTTTCTACTTTCTAGTAATTAAATTGCGTTTGCCTCAATGTGAAGCTTAATTCTCTAAATTAATTTGTTTCAAGAAGTGCTATTCATTGAAATTCATGTATGACTTGACAAAGGACTAAGTGCTTTTTTTCCCTAATTTTTTTCCATTTCTGGAAGAAACTTCAAAAGTGCTTTCTGCAATGATGTTTTGGCTCTAACAGTGATGCTCTAGACCGCAAAGTGTAACAGAAAGGTAGCACTTATGAACTGAAATTGCGTGTATTAAGCATATAATCTCATTTTTTTTTTGCCTTAAGTAACTATTCATTGTTGTTTCTTTTTTACTTAAGCCTTAATTTCTGGAAATGGACTTCCTTTGAAGAATAAGAATGACACATGGACTACACTTAGGCTTGCTGTGCTTACTGTTTAGGTCTCAAGATTTTGAGAGTGAAATGCAGTCCACTGCAGTAAATTCCAGAGACTTCATAAAGTTCTAGTGGGAATAGTAAGGATCCTCACACGTTTAAAGATTAAATAAATAAAAAGGAATGATTATAATTTTGCAAGAGAACTGTGTATATATGTTTACATATGCTTGATATAGTTGCTTTAGCATTGAGCATAATGAAGTCAGTTCAGAAGTGTCTATGACTGATTACAGATTACAGTTGCAGAGAAAATGCGGA
>NW_020956177.1:148721-205148 GCF_003031625.1 Empidonax traillii | reverse complement strand
AAGGATCCTCACACGTTTAAAGATTAAATAAATAAAAAGGAATGATTATAATTTTGCAAGAGAACTGTGTATATATGTTTACATATGCTTGATATAGTTGCTTTAGCATTGAGCATAATGAAGTCAGTTCAGAAGTGTCTATGACTGATTACAGATTACAGTTGCAGAGAAAATGCGGATCTGTTGACTGGACTAGAGATGTGAAGGAGCAACCATCACATTCAAGCTGAGATTTTATCAAAGCAGTGTTATTGCTCCGGGTTTTAATCTAAACTTCTTCGGCAAATGGGTTAGGTTAGTAGGTGGATAACGAGTTGCATTGGGCACTTGAGAAGCATTTCATAGTAAATCAGATCTAAGGGAGATTTGCTCTTTTACTTGACCACCTCTAGTATGGAATGTGAAATATACTGAGTTATATGTTGTAACTCTCATGCCATGCAATTTTATTAAGATAAACTGTGACGGACCAATGCAACAAACTTCAGAGCTACAGCAGCTAACTTCAGCACTGCGCTGATTTATGTGGTACAAATTATTTACTGGAACTTTGATCACAGAAGCTTCACTTAAGTGAAGAGGTGCCTCAATTTGCTTCTAGAATCTGACTGTCAAGAACACTGGAACAAACCTGCTCCAGTGGCGAGTGTTTAGAGTAGATTTTGCATTAACATCAGAATTTTTGGGGGGACTTATTCTACATAACGTAGGTGATTACGTTATGGTTTGATGTTACAGCTTGATGCTGTGGGAAAGTTAGTGCTTGGAGAAGGGGTATAGGCTCCATTCTTCTCTCACTGACCACCTGTTGCTGGCCAGCTTGTCTGGCTCTAAATCAGGGAAGGAGAACAGTTAGGCTACTAAAGCATAGATCATGAAAGTACAGCCTTTGTGATAGGAGGAAAACCAAGGAGAATCAATACAATAACAAAAACAAATCAAGCCACCAAACCTGCTCCAGTGTGGACTCCTCTCTGTACAGGCCCACAGGTCCTGCTAGAACGCTGCTCCTGCACGAGCTTTTCTCTGTATTACCTGTTTTCAGCACAAGTCCAAAACCCAACCCCATACTTGGTACTTTGAAAAAAATTAGCTCCAAGATTAGCTCCAGCCAAAACCAGCACAGAAAGCACCGTGTGCTATGCTTTTCCAGTTATCCTTGAAAAGACTCTTGCCTTTTGATATGTTGTGGTGTGTTTAAAGCATGTTGGTGAGATGGGAGAGAAAATATCCTTTAAAAAAGGTTCTCGTTTCAGATCAGGAAGTGAGAGGGGATCCAATTGGAGCTTGGAGTAACCATAAGTTAAAAACCCAAATGATTCATGGTTGAATGCATAGTACATTTATTTTTTTTTTTTTTAAATTAGTTGCAGACAAGTTGCTTTTGACTATTTACTGTCATACTCAGCAATCCATCACCGCTGAACAAAAATGTAGAACTGAATGCTTAATTACATTAGCAAAGCAATAGCATTAATGGTCTTTAAATGCAGAAGAGACATACAGTAAACTCACTTTTGGTAATACGCTGTTGTAATAAAGTTTCACGGGTTTATTGTAGTTGGTGTGTGTGTTTTACTGATGGATATTAAATGCCTAGATATTTCCCAGAAATCACTGGAATATAAAGTTTGGAAAAGACCTCCAAGATCAAATCCAGCTGTAATCCTAATACTGCCATCTTCACCACTAAACTACATCTCCAAGTGCCACATGTTTTTTGAACACTTCCAAGGATGGTGACCACCACTTCCCCAGGCAGCCTGTACCCATGCCTGACCACCCCTTCATTAGGAGTTTTTCCAAAGTGCAGTACACAACAAAGTTTTTCTGTTTTACTTGTGATGAGCCACTTAGGCAAAATATTTAGATATTCTCCAAGAAACTTGAGATTTCTCAGTCTACATAAAAGAACATTAATTTTTCTCTCTTATAAGATTCCACTCTATCTCACTGATAACAGGTATACAGCAGCCTGAATATTGTGGCCTTTTTTTTATAGGTGATCATAGCTAAGTCAGGGGAAATAGTGTTTAACAGTCTTTTTAATTATGCTGGGATCTCAGGTGGTATATTTAGCCTTATGTTTAGTAAATTTAACTAATGTGGGTCTGTAGTGCTTTTATGTACACTAATAAAGTGTACATAGTTCTTTGAAAGTTTACCATTTACTTTGAGCATGGTTTTATTTTGAGAACTATTTCATACACCTTTTGCCTTGCTTTAAGTTTAGAAAGAACAAAATATTCAGTACTTTCCATAGGAAAAACGTAGCAACTACCTTATTGTGGCTCTGATAAAGGGAGGCAAATATCCATATGGTGACTTCGTAATTCTTTTTAAAATATTTGGAATTGGTCAAGTTTTACAGGAAGTAAACTTTCTGCTGTAAGGGAGAGCGCTGGCATCACCTACTTTTAGAGTTTCGGGAAAGATGGGATGTTTTTACTTGGGCTACTGTGGAAGATATGTTCCTTTAGGAAGCTGAAGGCACTGCCTTTAGTCTGCTCTAAAAATGTGGAAAATATGTTCAGTATGTGAGTACGGCACTGGGATTCTCCCTAAACCCTTGGAAGCAGAAAAAGTCAATGATCTGACTTGGTTTAAGTTTCTCCATGCACACTTGGTCTGTGCATAAGTTTTTCTGTGAGTTCATCTTCAGCTGTTTTCCCAGTGTTATAAGCTAAATTGGAGGTGAAGAGTTGCCACTTGTGTTGGGATTACAAATGCATGATTGGTGAACCTTTCCTGTGTAGGTGAGGTCTGCAGTTGTAGAGACAAGGCTGAAGATGGTGTAAAGACTCCAGTATCAGAAGGCCACTTCTATCCCATGATTGTGGCAATAGGAGAGGGAGCACTCTATAGAACTTAGTATATCCTTCTGAGCTTCTCTTAGTTCTGAAGGATAGTAAAGAGAAATTACACATTTTGGGGAAAAATCAGATTGCTCATTAGAACTTCAAATATGAAGTTTATTGTGCAGCTTCACGTGCTTGTGAGTATCGTGTTTCACGTAGAGAAAATCTTAAAATGCCATTTAAAGGTAATTGATGAAAATAAATGCTAGCACTTGTTGCGGCCCTTGCAGAAGTATCTTATGTTATGCTGTGTAACACAGCATTTAATTCTGAACAGAGTTCATTAAAATACTTGAGAAAACGTGGTTGTATCGTAAGTCTATATAATCTAACGTCTAGTACTGAGGCAGGATCAGCAATGTCAAGGTCATGTATGATACATTTTTTTCCCCGCTCTTAATCTTACTTTAATACTCCTACTTGGAAAGTTTGACTGAGTCTGAGGCTCTCCTTCTTGGCGTTTGCCACCATTACAGTGTCATCTACACATTTGATACATTTGTTAACTTTTCTGTCATTCAAATTGTTACTGAAGCCATTGAATGGACATAGATTGTACCAGTGTTTTCCTGGCTGGGTCAGCAGGTAGCTTCATTTAGACTCCCACACAATATTCCTAATTTTGCAACCAACCACATTTTAATTTTGTATATATATTTACATTTTTTGTTTAGACAGCTATTTTACCTGTATTTTGTAACTGGAAGTACATCGTGTCTCCTTAGTTTGCTTATGTGATTGTCAGGTGAGGTGGTGCCAAAAGCCTGTACATCAGTCTGTATTTTTTTATTGTGCTTCTGTTTTTCACACAACTTTCATAAATTTTTTAAGGTGATTCCAAAGGACTGGAGTATGAGTAAGGTCCATTAAGATGTCTTTAATATAATGTATCTTAAATGTTTTCAGAAATTACTTAAGTCATTCTTCCTTATTCTCACCTACACCCCATCTTCTTGTTAAATTAGTAATGATAAGATAGTTGAAATTTACGTAAAATGGTTGCAATTAACGTTTCTTGAAAGCTCAACATTGTATGATCTGGAATTTTTTTTCCCTCTGAAAAAGTATGTGTAATTCCTAAAATTATCTTTCTTACAATTAGAAACCTTTCTTGCTGCACTTTTAGGTGGCTTTTTGACTGGAAGGGTTAACATGACCGTGATTTTTGTCCTTGCTTTTTTTCTATTCCCCTTAATCGTGGTGTTTTTCAACTTCTAAAAATTGGAGGTTCCTGATTCATAGATAGCTGCCTTGTTTTGTTAATTTCTTTTTCTGTTTCATGGGGAGGTTGCGCTGTTAGTATAAATTTTCAGTGTGTGATCTACTGCATTTTTCTATCCTTCACTTGGTTGCCTGAAATCAAACTGATGCTATGTCCCTTAATTAATGTGTTAAGTTTGCATCTTTTTTGGAAGCTGACTTTCATCTTATACAATAGTGAGCTCTTTTGTTTTGTTTTGTTTTGTTTTTTTCCATCGTAAGTTTTGTGTTGTTAATTGATTTGTAGTGCCGAGTACCAGATTGAATACAGTAGATCCCTGCAGCTTCATCCAGCTTTTGAAGCCACAGTTATTTTTAACAAAGTCTTACTATGGGATTGGCTTAACATTACACAGTGCCTTAAATAGTGCTAAAAGGGTAATTTATTCAGGTGCTGAAGGCCTACATGGGATAAAGTATACCTGAGCGTTACACCAAACTATCAGTATTTCAGAGTGGTAATATAGGTGAATGCTAGTGAAAGTTTGAGTTCCCCAGGTTGTTTTATACTCTCCTACTGTTTTCATCTGTCTGTCTCAGACCGAAACTTGGACTCCCATGTTGCCATTCCTTAAAATGTTTTCAATCAGTATAAATTAACAGAAGCACCAGTAGCATATTCGATAATACCAGGATGTGTGTTTGTGTGTAAATAGAAATTCTGCTCATCTTTCAGAAGGTTGAGTGTAGAAAAATAACATTTCATATGTGTGTAATATTTTACAGTGTGCAACTGTAGCCATCGATATATTGTAATATTCTAAACTTATGTTATAAATAGCATCATGTTAAATGTTAAGCAGGAGAGTTTAGTAACAAATGAAACTTTAGAGTCCTCTCACGCTGTTAGCCAGCATATGTTGAGCGTGCACATATTGTATTTGTCGTTATACTTAAGCTGATGGAGCTATGCAAGTTCTTTAAGATATTTGTTACTTATGACTCGTGGAGAATCTTACAAAGCACAGGACTTAAAAACCACACATAGCAATTTGTTCATGGTTACAAGTGTGCTACATGTCGTAAGATACAGTTTAATAATTTGAAAAATACTATAAAACAATAGCAGGTTTTTATAGACAAAGACATTTCAATTTTAATCTGAAGCTCAAGAGTTTTGTCCACTTGTGCTTGTATTGTTAATGGAAATCAAAATATAAATTTCTGTATAACAAAGACAGTAAGCCCTCTCTTGATGCTGGCTTGCTAAGCGTTTTTTCCAGCCTTTCCAGAGTATTCTGAAAAGCTTTCAAGTAGCTTTTTAATGGATATGTAAGAGTAGATGATACCATTTTCTTTTTTTATCTATATCTTTAAGAAAAAATAAAGAACTTGCAGTCATTACAGTTTCATTCTTATGGCGATCCTCTGGCTAGCTCAAAGTTGAGTATTGCTGTTTATGTGTTAATAAAGAATTATTTAGATTATAGACATATCATTTGATTGTTAAACCCAAGGGGAGTTAAAATTTAATATCTTACTGTTATTTTTACGTTGTACTACTGAATTTTATTCTAGTTAGTTTAATGATTTCTGTTTTATGGGAAGTACCCTGTGTCTGTTTACATGATGCAGTAGAAGGAGGAGAAGGAAGGAAAGAAAATTATACCCTTGGGAATACTATGAGGGAGAGATGGCATTACTAATAACAACAAAAAAAGTTTGATGGTGTTAATCTGTCAAGCTGCTTATCACCAAAAGTGGTGTTTCAGTACCTATTCCTTCTCAATTTCTTTTTTTTTGGGGATAATTCTGGTGGATTTTGGACATCATGAGCACTCTAACCTGATGGAACAGTAATTTAAATTTTTTGTAAAAGTGGATGAATTGCTGTTATACCAAGTTAGTGAGTTAAATAAGCTTAGAGAGGGATCTGACTAAAATGAGAGCTAGCCCAAAAGAATCCGTGGGGACTTATATTGAGGAGCTAAAACAGGCTGAAGGAGGGGACATGTCCTTTTTTGACATCCTTTTTTCCCTTCTTCCATTCTTTCTTCTTTATTCTTTCCCTAGTGAAATACCGTACAGATAATTTGCTGGCCTCTGGAATATTCTTCAGGAGGAAACCTGAGGAGTTTGGGCGATGTAAAAATGGTGTGCTTGAAAAAGATAACGCCAAATAGTAGTGATGTTCCTCAGTGTTAAAGCATTTCTTGAAATACCTTCAGAAATCAAATATAATCTAATAAACTGTTTTCATGGCTCCATTAGGAAAGAGATTCTGCTTCAGGATACTTAATAGAACTTAAGGGCTGCTCATTTACCGAGTCAGGGTTTCAAACAGCAAAGAAAAAATTGTGTTTGGGCTACTTCCTGCTCATAAGAGGCAACCACCTGGTAAACCACCAGTCTGTTTTTCCTACCCTAGTGATGATTTTTCTGCCATGTAGCAGTTTGCTGCCAGTGCTTCTGAAACACTGACCTTGCCACCAGCAAGCTTTTTCCCCTCCACTGGACTTCCTCTCCTCTGGCCCGAAATGAGCACTGGTTGATGAGAAACAACCAGCAGATACACCTGTGAAAAAGCTTTAGATGTGGGAGATTGTTTTGTAGAGAATGCCAGCACTCCTGACTTTTAGGCTGCCATTTCCACAAAATGTGCACCTGTTACTCCATAGGGCTCTTGGAGCATCTGCAACAGCAGGGAGTACAACTATTTTATTTTAAATTGGTCTAGAGAGCTCACAGAAATTTAGCTGAAGAGCTGTCTAGAGAGCCAGAGATGAGAGAGGGCAATTTCAGAAGCTGCTGGATCTTCTTCTTGCCACCCAGCCAGTATTACTTTCTTTGTATAGGACTCTGGAGGAAGATAGTCTGGTTTATTTTATGCAGTTGTAAGGACAATTGAGAGCAGACTTCCAGAAATGCTTGTGAGAAATGATAATTTCACCTGCACGAACTGTTCACAATCTTGCTGTGGCACAAGTACCATTTTTGTATTCTTATGTGCATCAACTTATTCTCAAAAAAAAGGCAAGCTTGATTTTCTTTGCTAGGCATAGCGCTTTATCGCTGTTCTTGTTGTCTTAATTTATTTTGAGAAAATAAATATTTAAACAAATCCAGCGTTGATGTTTGGTTTACATGGCAGAACGAAGGGATGCTTCATGCTGGTTATTGTAAATTCTGCAGAATGGAGAATGATCCTGTTGTTCTTTAAGCTATTGTTGTCTAAAACACTGACCTCTGCATTAGTTTTTGTGTATTTGAATTGAAAAGAAAGATACGATTTGCTGCTTTGATTTGCTGTGTTCTGGAAGATCTGTCTGTGACTGTTCTTGAAGTGATTTTCAAAAGTGTGTGAGAGCTTTTGTGAGAAGCTGTAATGGAACAATAAGATTTTTATATCACTTGCATGACTTAAAAATTTTAATTTTTGAAGGAATAGTATTTGAACCATTTAATTCATGAGGTGAATCTAACTGAAGATCTCAGAGAAACAGCTGCCACTGTGAGAAAATGTGCATGAATATATCTTAAGTAGAAAGCCACTGAAACAAATCACCTGTATTTCTTTGTTTGTATCAACATGGAATGTTTTTGAGACACTGTTCAGCAGCAAGAGATGCGTTATCTTCTTGACATTGTGTGACTGCTGTAGTTGCAAAATGACTCACAAAAGTGTAATCTCTGTTTTTGTGTTTGTTTTTATTTAAGCAGAAATATTATGAACCAAATAAGGTTCCTTACACTTGCACATCAAGAGGAAGGAAGTGTTAAAGAAGAACCAGTTTCAGAAATTCGAACCAGACCGACCTATCAGTTTGACTGGGCATTAAATAAAGTGGATAACTCTGTCAGAAAAACTGGCCGCATTCCTAAATCTCTTCTACTAAAAATCTTTCAGGAAATAAGCAAAGCAGGTAAGTTTAAAGCTGCTGTATAACGACTCAGTAAACCAAGGAAATGAACTGAGAGAGTTCTAATGAATTTTTTGTCTTCAAGCGTTGTTTAATCTGCTGCATATGGTGGTGGACAATCTTTAAATGCTTTAGAGATGTATTTGGCTTTGAATGCATATTTGCTTTTCCAAGTTGTTTTTTTTTTTTTCTTTTAAATGCCGTGTACTTTTAATAAATGTTATCATATTGCCTTGCTTATTGTGGATTTTTTTTAATCTGTAATGTTGCATCTTCCTCACGTAACTGTATTGTGCTCTCTGAACAGGGATCGTATCTGTCTGGTTTACACAGTAAATTTTTTAAGTGTCTGTAGTAAACTGTCCTTAAAACATTATTTGTCTTAAAATGGAACTACAACAGGGAAATGTGTAGGTGATCGCTAAAGTTTCCACATTACCAGGTAACTGTGGTTATTCATGACAAGAAAGCTTTATTTTTTTTTTTTTAATAAAACAAAAGCAGATAGCTGAGGCATTGTTCATTCTGACAGATTCCATACCCCTTTGGCTAAAGTAGCCAGACTACATTAGTATTTTGCAAACCAGCTGCCACAGTTGATGAGGTTTGGTACCAGTTAGGAGAAGTCAATGGAGATGCTTGCTGAAGATACTCACTAAGTACTACTGTCAATATTTATCAGTGACAGCGTGTGTTTTTTTTAAGTTTAAACTTTGCTGTGTATTGCTCTGGACTGTAATGGCTTGTGTAGCTGGGATTGTGCTTTTAAAAGCTTTGCATTTCATTGTTTAAAAGCAGTGAGTGCAGTTCACACTCTTTCTATTGAACTTGTTAGTTTTTTCTTTTTGCTTGTGTATCCTTTCTGATCCTGACTGCTTTGGGGTTTTTTATACATAAAATTTTAATTTTTGCTTGTGGGTTTGCAAGAATTTTATGTCTCTAAACTTCTCTGCAAATAGTTCTTCATGAGCCTTGACTAGTTACACAGTTTCTAGGAAGTCATATTAACAAAAATATTAATTGCTCATAGTGGTTTCCTTTGGCTTTGTAACTGTATTTAAAAATAGAAGCATAGAACCTCACAAGAGATTTAACTAGGATGCTGTTAGAATAAATGGCAAATATTTCCATATGAAAAATTTAGTCCTTTTTTATTAACAATAACGAAACTAATTTAGCTGAAGTGTGGGAGGTTAGTGTTGATTTCTGCCTGTGTTTGTACTGTTCTTCCATTTCTAATTACAACTCGAAAAATGCCTAAAGAAGGTGCTTGCAGTGAATCTCTTGTCCTGCATCTTTCCATAGTCATACTGCCAAACCTTTTCTGTTTTCTTTTGTCTTTCGAGGTACTCAGTCGCTGGTTGTAACACTGGCATTATGAAACTGGAGATGTGTTGGCATTTTCGTTGCAGGAAGTAATTGTATGCAGGGATTTAAAAGTTAGTCAAGTACGACTTGATGGTCATACTTTGCAGTATGCTGCTTTCTAAAGAAACTCTGATTTTTATTAGAAACTCCTGGGTTTACCAATAAAGATGTGGTTAGAAAAAAAATTGTGTCTCCAGCTTATTGAGTAAACTGTGACAGATTCTGAGGTTCTGCCTAAATTTGCCTCAGGAATAGTAGTGAAGTCCAAGAAAGTGATGAGGTTATAGTTATTTTTTCAACATTCTGGGACTAGTGCAGAAGTCAGAAAAGGAAAATAATCTTGTGTTTTCCTTCACTATTCTCTAGATGTAAATGATCTCATTTATTTTATATTGAGCATGGGCAGAAGTGGAAATGGAGGTTTACATTTACTCCAATAAATGTATTTTTGGAATAGTATCGAATTGGTGTGAAGTATTTTGACAATTTTGAAATTTATGAGAAAGTTACACCTCCATTAGGATGAAATGATCTAAGGATCTTGAGTTGGGAAGTTGAAAGTACTAGATAATTGGAGTTTAGGGCTTAGTGTTGTACTTACTAAAATTTCTGCTCAGCTGAGCTCATTATTGTACTAAATGACATGTTTTATCACAAATCTTTCTCTTTATAGTGCACAGTAGTGTCATTGTTTCATCAGTTGTGTATCCTGTTCAGTAAAAATCTTAAGTCTTGAGAAAATTGCATTCTGTAGAAAATGCTTAAATATTTCAGTGGGTCAGTCTCAAATCTTCTTTCTAATATTGAATGTATAGTTATTTATGAAGAAATTTGTGGTTTTGTTCCACTTGCAGGATCTCCAGGAAGTAACCAGACCTTGCTTTTGTTGCGAAGTTGTGGTGCTCTCTTACCAGAGGTGTTGTTACCTGAAAGAACAGAACTAGCCCATATGATATGGGACAAGATGAAAGAACTGGGTACGTTGGGTTTGTTAGTCCTGCTTGCAAGAACAGCGAGGACTTTCTCTGTAATAAAAGACAGTGTATTTTAATAGTGTTTAAATGTTGGGTTTTAATAAGTTAGGTTGTACTTACTACAGAATAAGCAGTAGATTTTATTATTCAGGTGAGTTTCTAATTCTGGGGGTTATACTGACATCTAGGGGTATTTAATAAAAAATTCTAAAGATTTTTTTTTTTCGCAAGATGCTTAAATTGGACTTTTGCTTGATTTTCATTATTTTACTTTTCTCTTTAATGTTACCTTGATGACAAGCTGAGTATTCTTAGTGTTACCAGGTATTTTGTCAGATGGTGTTTTTATTTTAAGTCAGTCTTTTACCTATATAGATAATGCTGATAGATAGATAATAATAGATAAATACCTATATAGATGAACTGCTTTTTGACAGTAAAACTGAATCTGTGAAATAAATACAGATGAAGAGACTATGGGTAGCATGCCAATGAGTATGGGCAGTGCCCTTGTTATGTTTTGTCCATTTATAAACACATGTGCTGTTAAACAGATGTCTGATATTTGAAAGGTAAATGAAAGGAAGCAGTCTGGTAAGTTCATAGAGAATAAAATTGAAATGAATTTAATTATGAAATAATTACCTGAAAAATGCTATAAAACCATGTTGAATTTAGAGAACCTTCATTCACTGACTGTGGTTGAAACATTTCCTCAGGTGCTGTGTATGACACAAGCCATTACAATGCCTTACTTAAGGTCTACCTTCAGAATGAGCACAAATTTTCTCCGACAGAATTCCTGGCCAGAATGGAGGAAGCAAATGTGCAGCCCAATCGAGTAGGTACCCTTTTATAATATCTTCATTCTTAGTAGTAGTATCCACTCGTTGGTTGGAAGTCATTAACTTCACCTTCTTGTTTCTTGTAGGTTACATACCAAAGGTTGATTGCTGCTTATTGCAACGAGGGTGACATTGAAGGAGCGAGGTATTCTTTGATATTTATGCTTAAAGGGATTTCCACAAAATCTGTTTTTTGTGTTCCCTGCCAATAATGTTAAAACTCATTTCTGTGTAATTCGTAGAAACCGAGCCAACTGAAGATGGGGTCTAAGTATATTTTAACCAAGCAATGTAGAGCAATTTAGTGGAGACTGCTGAAATCTACACAAAGCAAAATAAAAACGAGTGGTAGATCAGTGGGTTCAAATCAAGTTGTATTCACCTTGCTCAGAAATTAACTTGTTTTACCATTTCTAGAGCCACTATGAAAAAGTATGAGGCTGTGAAGGCTTAATCCCTTCGTATGAAAATGGTTACTGGGAAAGGCATTTGAGAACAAAGTGGGCTAAGGAGCAAATAGTTTTAATTCTGTCTGTTCTTGTTGCACAGGTTGCTGGACACCTGTCTAACACTTTAATTTTAGCAAGGTTAAGTTGCAACAGCGTAATTCCAGGGCATGAGAAATGAGTAAAAGGAAAATAAAAATACAGGCAAGATAAAAAAAGGCACCCTTCTGTCTGCATATTTAACAGTGGCAAATACAAATACATAAAAAAAAAAAAAAAAAGTTACCAAATTATAAGCACCTTGTGCAATGCCTCAAAAATTAATTGCTCAGTAACATCAGGATTTGGGCTTTTTTAATGATACAGTACTTGTCCAGCAGAGCAGCAATAGCTCAGTAGTTTTATCTTTTCAAAAGGAAAAATACCCATTGATTGTCTTATATTTTGCAGTAAGATTCTTGGATTTATGAAGAACAAAGATCTTCCAATCACCGAGGCTGTATTCAGTAGCCTTGTGAAAGGTCATGCAAGAGCAGGGTAATGTTTAATACCTTTTTTTCTTTCGATTACTTTAGCTTTACTAAAATATAGAGTGATACTGTACAGAAAAATTATATGCTGTGGAGTAGGGTTTGAATAATAATATATAGAAGACTGTCTACACATTTTTGAAGCAAAACAGACCTATGTAACAAAGTAGTTTTTTTCCTTGTGTCTGAAAATCTTGAATTTCAAGATAAATTACCGTACTTCTGTAGTGTTTCAAAAAAAATTGCTGCACTTAGTTCTGAACTTTATAATCTATTAAAGTTAAAAGACTATTTTAAGTAATACAATAATTAAAAGACTTGCACTTTCACTTTCGGGATTTGCTTAGTTAAAATAAGTTTCTCTAAGCTTGTTGCAGTCTTTTTTTCCAGTTCTAATTGATTTAATGAGTAAATGTGGAAGTTGCATTAAGTGTTTTGATTAAATATACTGAGGGTCTTTCTTTGAATTCTTCTAGAGATATGAAGAGTGCAGAAAACATCCTTTCAGTGATGAGGGTGGCTGGTGTTGAACCAGGTGCAGATACCTATTTATCACTGCTGAATGTGTATGCTGAAAAGGGTGATGCTGAGAGCATCAAAAAGGTATGGCAAGTTCGAGTTTAAATACAACTTGTTTGATCCTTTGTTCAGTATAGCTTTGGAATACTTTCTATTCATGCAGGAGGAATAATAAGGAATTTTATAATTGGTTTCCTCCTCATCTGCAGTAATTAAGAATTTTATTTTTTTAATTACATCTGAATAGCTGGTTAACTGAAAGCAAACTAATAATTTCTTTAAAATACTTATCTTTTGATAATGGTGCTTCATTGTGAGAAGATAGATTTGTCAGTGAGTGATTTAATAATTTAGAGTTTTTTTAACGACAGTGCATGTGAGATATTTATTTATTTATGAAAATAAAAACTAAACTTCCATTATTTTGTTTCCTTTGAGCCATTCTTTGGCTGTCATTGAAGCCACAGGATCTTTCTGGTAAAAAATAATTTTTTTTGAGAGTTCATACCAATAATTTAGGTATTCATAAGATGAGGCTGCTTTGCAGCCTTTTATGTAGCTGCAAGCTGGATTTTTTTCAAGTATTCTCTCTTACATTTTTTAAATCAAAGAAATACTGGGGAAAAATGAGAAAAGAAAATTGGTTTGATCTTAATAAGTAGTATCAGGAGTTTAATAAGTAGTATTAGGTGTAGAGGACCAAATCAAGGAAGGGAAATAGAATTTTGTTCTGTGAGTTAAAAATTAAATTTTCATCAACCATCATTTTTTCAAAAAAGGTTTGATTAGTTATTCTTCCCTTTACAAAATAATTCCTTTTGGAAGTCATCTCACAATAAGAATACCTGTGCTGTTTTCATATGTTATTAGATATTAGAGAGAAACTACCTATTACATCCCTTTTAGCTGTCCCTTTTTCTTTTTACAGTCTAAAGGTGTTTGAGGCTCTCTCAATACTTCTTGGGTATTGTTTCTTTATTTCTACCACGTTCCATTTATATAAACCTGTATTTTTTTAAAAAGAAAACCAGCTTTTCATTTTGTTGGTATTTTATTTTATTTTATTTTAGTTCTTAAGTGTATTCTGATTGGAGTCACTTTGGAGTTGATTGAAGTTAAATTTACTTTGGTTTACAGACTCTAGAAGAGGTTGAGAAGAATGAAGGGTACCTTATGGATAGGATTTTGATGCAGGTGATTTTTAGCCTTGCCAAAGCTGGATATCCACAGTACATCGAGGATATTAAAAAACGCATAAAATTTGAAAGGGAGTTAATTCCAGGTATGTCCTTGGTTCCTCTAGCAGGGTGGAGGGGGAAGGTTTTGGTTGGTTTGTTTGTTTGTTGGGTTTTTTTTTTCAAAAATAGGTTATTTTTCACTTTTCTCTTGAATACTGAGGCAAAGGAATATTTTTTCTGTTAGTTTGTGGATTCATTTGTGCTGTTTTAGATTATGTTTTATAAAATTTAAATATAAACCAGCTTTAATGATTTGCACACAAAAATTAATGTATAGATTTTTTAAAATTTCTAGAATTCAGTAGGATTTTATAGGAAAGCAGCAAATGTGGAGTCTTTTCTTCAACCACCACTATTAAAATTCCTGTTGTGAGAGCTCTTTGTGACTGACACAAAAAAGGGATACTAAATACTGAATATAGTTTTTTATTATCTACATTTGAAGTCACTTTTCTATTCCAGTATGTGCAATCTGATTGATAACTATAAATTAAGCTTCATCCATTTTTTTTCCTCTTTTTTTTTTTGACGTGTCTAGAAATGTGTTTCTCTTACTTAGTTTCTTTCTGTTATGCTGCAGTGGTGATGCTTCTGTACTTTTTGGTACAGTCTTCTAATGGGAAAAGTGAATTGAATTGATAAATATAAAGAATTCTGGAAAAGGTAGTTTCCAATTTGATTGTTTAATCATGTTTAAAAGTATGTTAATGATACTTGTAAAACATTTGCTTTACTAGCTTTCACTAATTTTAATTGATGCAAAATTGTTCTGTGTACTTTTTTACTTAGTTATTCTCTTTTTCAATTTCTAGATGCAATGAACCTGTGTTTGACTCTGATAACTCATGGCTTTGAAGATATAAGCTTCAGTATTTTGAAGTCTTTTAGTCATTTATCTCGTGATAATATGGACCAGGGTAGCTTCTTCTTGCAGCATTGTGTAAATAGAGATATGGTAAGCAGAATAGTATTATTACTTTTTCCTTAATCTACTAATAACAGTGTATTTGTTTAGTTCAATGCAACTGCGAAGATTGGAAATGGTCATTTTTTGCACAGTTCTTCAAAAACGAAATAATAATTTTATTATTTCATAACAACTTGCATAGTAAATGGATTTCCACAAAGGAGTTACGTTTGGCACGTGCAATAACCATTTTCTAAACAGAAGAATCTGACAGTCTTAGCAATTTGAAAAATTGAAAAATATATGAAATTAATTTTTGAAATCCTTTGCAGCCTGTGAAAAAGCTGAAGCAATTCTGTCGTGAGTTACAAGAAGCGAAAATGCACTCAGCACCGTTACCATTTATTTTGCGTTGTGCTTTGGAGGCCAACAAATCAGGTACTCTGCTCATTTAGTTATTTTACATGTGCTTATTTAGACTTCGTGGTCGCTGTTTAATTACTTTTGTGAATGTTTTCAGCCTTGGCCATTGATGTGATGAAGATGATGAAAGAGGAAGGCTTGCCCCTCAGACCTCACTTTTTCTGGCCGCTGCTAGTTCGGCATCAGAAAGAGAAGAATCTTAATGGTGAGTTGTCTGACACATGCTCCTGTAGCATTATTGCAAACCGAGTGCACAAATCTTTATTGCAACACTTGCATGAAATTCATCAGACTCTTGAAATTAAATGAAGACTTTACTGCGTCTGCCCTTGTTACAAACAATTTTTCCTTCAGAAAGACCTATTTTAAAACCTCCTTTCCTACTTGGTCTTGATACAGTTCTACAAATTTCAAGTCTACCTTTGCACAGAAAGATGTGAGAGAGTGTTTAGTTGTCTTTTTAACTCTTCACATTCTTTCTGCCTCCCACTGGTTCTTTTTGCTGCTTGTGACCTTCTAGAGTTTACTCTTGAAGAAACTGAAATCCAAGCGAAGAATTTAAAAGTAAGGTTATGTTACAGCAGCTCTCTTGGACTGCAAACCTAGTCCATTTTTCAAACCAGCTTCTTGTTATCTGCCTGCTAAGTCAAACGTGAGCTTCTTTACAATCATAAAAACTGCAGGAGAACTTCCATTGCTGAATGTGTGAGCCTGACCTGACAGCATACTGATTGAAGGACAAAAATGCTCAATCTTTGGGATTCTTAAGTAGGTTTAAGCATTTAGCATACTTTCCCCTGTTACACATGGGGATGTCTACAGGATATGAATAAGAATTGAACAAATATTAAATTTTAGAGTACAGTATCTAATTCTTTGGTTTGCGTTATTGGTAATTCAGAAAGAATGGTATTGTAAAAAGATGCTTTTAACAGAAGTACTTCCCCCTTGGGGAAACAAAAAACTGTCTTTTTCATCTTATCTCACAGTATAATGTGCTTTAGAATGAGATGCAGAGTTGTTAGTGTGACACTGGGTGACAAACAAAATGCACAAACAAAAAAAAAGTGCTTTTAGCAGACTCTTCATATCGCAATTTTATCTTAAATATACAGTCACATTCCAGTTTGGAAGAAATGCTGAAACAAGTATTCCCTAATTGTTTCTGGCTATAAAAATGTCTCAAGTCTTTTTCAAAAAGCCTTCGTGAAAACAATATTCAGTTTTTATTAACTCCTTAGGCTCTGTTCCTGCTAGACTGCTTCCCAAGTTTATCTTCTCCCAGGTTTTCAAATCCTTGAAAGTTCAGTGATTTTTTAAAAGTCTGGCAATGTTGTTTTAGTTAGGTCCTTTGTGACTTACTCGAAGTACAGTGTTGCCAAAAATAAGTAAATTGAAATTGGTGTCATACTTCTCTGGGTGGATGCTGCCTACTGAAAAAATGTGCTTTCTGTTACTCTATGGAAAATTTCACCTCACTAACACAGTTCTAAAAGACGTTGGAAG
The DNA here is from genome assembly GCF_003031625.1 of Empidonax traillii. Taxonomy (NCBI): domain Eukaryota; kingdom Metazoa; phylum Chordata; class Aves; order Passeriformes; family Tyrannidae; genus Empidonax; species Empidonax traillii. The sequence goes on along the minus strand of NW_020956177.1, from coordinate 188,414 downwards.
TATTTTTAGACTTAGACTTAGCTCCCAAAATTGAAGCAATATTTGACTGTCAACAGAAAACTTAGATTTTCATGTTTTTTTTAGTTTTTGTCAAGATCAGAAGTTGCCTTAATTTGGACTCCTTGTGTAGAAATCAACTATGCTTTGGCTAGTAGTTCCTGCTGCAAGTCACATAAGCAAATTAAAAAGAAAACTGATAAATTCTAGCATTTTTAGCCATTTCTGTGAGCCCTTCTGTTTGCAAAGGCATTGCATACCTATACTTCTGTATGACTGTAAGATAATACTGTGGATTTGCAAACTCATTTTTGTGTCGTGGTACGTAGTGTCGAGGTTTATACTGCCAAGTGGAAGCATTACTTCTTCCTGCATACCTGCACAAGTCAGTGACTTTTTAATTTTTAAAATGCATTAGATAAGAAGATCTCTTATCAGTTGCTTCCATAGTGAAGGATCAGTGTAACTTCTTGCTGAACAGGGAAACAAGTTGTCTTCTTTCCCATGTGTAAGCTTGCATTCAGTTTTTTGAAGTTAATAATAAAGAAAAGAAAAAGTGCGATCCAATATCTAATAATAGAACCAATACAGTTGAAAAATAAATGGGGGGAAAAGAAACCATCCACCCTGAAATTGTTTCGTAGAAATAATAGATTAACAGTAGAACTGCAGTGAGAATCTAAAGGTGACAGCAGATAGTAAATTAACAGAGTGTGCTTTCTAGGAGCAATGTGAAGTATGGACACTGTATCACATCGTATACCACAAATGAGGTAATAATTAATTTATCAACAAAGTAGTAATGCGCAGCCTAGTGTGTTTGATTTTGTGTCTTGCTATAGGTAAGGCTGGAAATGGAAAGGAACTTCGAGGAAAAACTATTAAAAATCTGATAGGATGTAGACAATGGACTAAATAATCATTAAAGAACACAGAATATATGCAGAAACCTACCTAGAACTGCAGTGTACAGATGTCTGAATTGGTACATACAGTGTGACCCAAACAACTGCATAATGAGTAGCAATGTTTAATTACACGCTTCTCTAATGTTTATTACAGAAAAACTTGACACTCGATATCAAGTGAAATTCTGCAGTTTCTGTATTCTGGAATCATATTTGAAAGAAAGTTAGCAATGAAGCTGTGGTTAAGAGGAATGAAATTAAACAGGGCCGTTTTTACATGCACCTTAGAGAACCTAACCACTCTGAAACAGCAAACAGTTTTTTTCAGTTGTTTTACCAGGTGAATAATTTCAGGTGGGGCATTTCCTTATTGTACATCCATTATATAAGTTGATAAATATTTATTTCCTTAGTATTTATTAGGCTTTTAGGAGTGAAAAGTGCTTGCAGGGTTTCAAAGATCAGTACGTGGTAAATCTGAAACTGTTACTGGCACTGAGAGTGATCTTGTGTCAGGTTATGCACTAAGGAGGACCTAATGTAAATAAGCAGAAATATTTGACTTATGCTTGTTATTGAATGTTTTATACCTCCCCTTCATCTTTGAATGGTCATGTTATGTTTAAAGACAGTTTTTAAAAGTCAGTTGTGTGTTTTACTTTTGGGTTCTACTAAACTATTGTTATATACAAAAATCACAGTTAGTGAACAATAATTCAGTTTTTTACTTAGGAAAATAAGACTCTGAGTCCAGAGGGGAGTAAGGATAGCGATTGCACAAAGTAACCGCTTGAAATACTGTTTTATACAATAGACAGACTTTTCTGAACATTCCGAGTGCATCTGAAATTACCAGCACAGCAAAAGTGTATGAAATACTATGTTTTCCTGAATGTGACATCACTTTTTGAATTGGAGTTTTGGAGGGTTTTTTTGTTTCTTTAGAAAAATGCTCAAAGCCAAATTTTATTGCCCTTGCACATGTAGAACTGTACATAACTGCCTTAGAAATTCTTCCTGTTCATATGGGACTGCTTTAGGGAGAAGGCATGACTTAACTGTGAAAAACTTGAGAAAAGAAAGGTGGACTAAAATGCAAGCCTCGCTTCTCAGTTTTGTAAATAAATATTGTGACCATCTTGTAGTTTGTCTCTTCTATATTTGTTCTCCATTGTACTTATTTGAGATTGGAATCTGTTCTGTTGGGGTGTTAGAGTGCAGTTTTCAGTGTTGACAGAAAGAACAGAAGTTTGATGGTGTTTGGTTCCCTATTTCTGTCTTTCCGCTCATTTACTTGATTCTGTATACTCAGCTCCTGTGTCCTTTCATGCAGCAGCTCAAGATCTCAAAAAACCTGTTCTTGATCAAGCAGGAGACTTGACTGTGGGTTTTAGTCATGCCCAGTCTTCTGGATCAGTGGTCTCTGAAGTGGGGTGTGCGAGACAATCCATTGGGTTGTGAGCAGGCTGTTAATAAATAAATATTTTATCCTCTTTTAATGTTCTATTTCTGTGTATGTTTTATAATGCCCATAATATAGCAGTACAGTGGTACATGTGTGTAATTTCTAAATCAGTGTGGTGGTGTTCTCAGACACTAGTGTTCTAGATGAACATGACTACGCTTCTGTGTCTCTCTTTTTTAGTCTGTTCTTTGGCTTGAAGAGAGAGGTTAGTGTATTTTCCAGCATGAGAAGCAAAGAATTTCTAAAAGTCCACACACATAATGCTCAAATCCTTTTTCATGCATGCCTTTGACAATTTTATAGTATTTTAATTGAAATGGAAATGCTTCAATGCGCTTTGTATTGTGGAAGGTGTTTATTTGACTATAAAGTAGTTCTGCTCTCAGTGAGGTAGAAAATGTATGCAAGATTGTGTTGGTTTTCATTAATCTTCTGTCTCCCCAAAAAACTGTACATCAGCCATCTTAAAAAAAATGGCTGCCACACATACTTTCATTTTAAGTTTGCAACTAGTTTGGTTATGTGCATCATTGTTATGGTATTCCTCCTTAATCTGCTTCTCGCTGTTGTGCTGGTGTTCCATTCCTCATACATGCCCTTTCCTGCTCAGGAGCTGTGCCCTAGTCTATCTGCTAGGGAATGACGATGCTTAACAAGCCTGTTTTCTACTCTTGGTCTGGATACATGTTTGAACTCAAACCTTCCTAGTTCGCCACACCTTTTTCACTGTGGGATCTAGTTCTTGGTCTCCAAACTACGTTTTAGTGATACAGTTATTTTGAAAAGGTTTCAACTTAAGAGGATTTAATGTATTTTCTGTGAAGTTGAAAATGTGAGCTAGAAACTAGCTGTCAACATGAGAAAGGTATCAAGAAGGACTTAGTGTAATTATTTCTTTATTCATATTCTTGCAGATTCTGGTCCAAAATCAGAGTTTTGTTTAAGGCAAACTTTAACAGATGATGCGACTTTAATCTAGTGTGACTTGCCTGCATGTATTTTCAAGTGCTCAAAGGGAATTCACATTTGATTATTTGCACCATAGTGCACTGCATAAAATATTCATGGAAGTGTCACTTTTCCATAGGTGGCACTCCAGGGCAAAGACAGGGACTTTGGACATCTTTAAAGTAATAAGTATGAAATGCAAGTTGAAAAAAACATATGCTGTTTGGTACTGGTGTCCTGCAGCAACTGACAAATCATTTTTAGACCAGCAAAAAATGATTATACCTGTATTAGTTTTGACAGGGGTGCAGACTTTGCTAGCTAAGGTTACTGTAAGAAGTTTCTGCAAATCAGAAGAGTGTGAGCAATTAAAAAGAATGGCACATACTCTAAAACTACACTCTAGTTGCTGGACTATTACTATTTGTTATCTGTTCTCTTCAAATGTGTATCTAGAGAAGTGATATATAGTCCAGTTGTGCGACATGATCTGAACCCTGTAAAAGTTACGATGTAGCTTCACTGGGCTTGGGAGACTCCAACCTTTTTCTGAATTTCCAGTTTGAAGTTGATGTGTTGATAGAGTAATCAACCTGTCTGATTACAAACATGTTATTCACTTGAAACAAATCCAGAGACAAATCTTAAATGCTTGCCTTGCTAATCAGGGTTGGATATTGGGAATGAAGCTAAGAATCTATGATGTATTGAAGAATGTGTTTGTATCTTGAATTTGATTGTGTGCTTCACAACATACTTTAGATTTGTTTTTTACGCACAGTAATATGGACATTTTGATACATAGCTCTAAAAGGTGTTTTGTAAACATGACTAACTCATATATTCACTGTGTTAGAAAACAACTTTGTATACTAGCAATTTCCAAACTGAACTTTCATGTTTTTATAGTATGGGACAGAATAGGAAGTTTAGTAAATCTGTTTGAAGTTTCACAATTAAGAATTCTATTAACATCTAAAATAAAACAAAAGCGCAGGATTTTTCATGGCAATTTCAAGGAGGAGACAATTGAGGAAATAATTCCTTTTTTTGTAAAGCAACATTTATTTTTAAATGTTGATTCTCAAGTTTTCATTTATCTGAAATGCTTAGCCTTACCCATTTTGCCTTCATAGGTGTCTTTGAGGTCCTCAAACTGATGCATGAGTTGGGTGTGGAAGCTGATGCAGAAACATACACAGACTATGTTTTTAAAAATTTTGCTGATTGTGAAACTGCTCGTGCCCAGCTGAAGGTGAGTTTACATTTAAAATTTGTAAAAATAACTATTGCATGGCTTATTATTCTGTCTTCTCTGTGGAGGCTTTAGGTCACAGTAGCTCTCTAAACATGAACCTGGTATGATGAAGCCTGTTCAGAATATTTAGAATACTTTTCAAACAGTTGTTGCACTGATTCGGTTTATTTACCATATCTTTCTCCTTCTGCTTTTCATTTTTCTTCTTTAGAGCTAACCAAAATATTTTGCTCTAGACCTAGTAGCTCTCTGTTTCCTGAAGTGGAAAACTAAAAAAATGAATAATGCTCTTTTTTTTAAACTGTGGATTGGAAGTATTACAATTGTTTGTGGGGGATTTTTTTTTCTTTTTTTCACTTGCTGAAGAATTGAGAATTGCAGACCACGTTTAACTGTCCCACTCTTTCTGCCTTTGGTAACTGTGTCTCTTGTAGTTGATTTCAATACAAAATGATTTTTAGTTGGTAGCAGCTTATTTGGCCTTCTGTAGAGCACCTTCCCAACAGCTATCAGTACAAGAATGCCCATGTCCTTTGGGAAGAAAGTGTTTAAAATGCAAATTATCAGAATGTCTTAACCTGTGTGAAGTTCCAGTGTTTGCTTTTTCTCTAGAAAAATGGCTGCCTGTTTGAAGATGTTGGACTCCGTGTAGCAGAAATAAGATATGAAGCAACAAATAAAAGACTGGACAAAGTTCTTTCTATATGTAAGTGTTCCTCATGTTGCATGTTACTTCGTACTTGGCAGCAGTCTTGATTGGTTGTAGGCTGAGAGATTTACTTCTATTAATATGTGAGGTTTAAAGATATGTGGGAAATGAGCAAAGTTTCCCTCTATGATGACATGCCAGACTGTTTAAAACTACCAATTCTGAACAGAGGATCATGGTTAAAATCATCTGTGGTATTGAATGTGGCCACAAGATTTACATATGAGTTGTTTCCAAATAATCTTTACTGTGGTTGTGATAGGAACATCACACTCCTTGTACACGGAGAGGTTAAGGAAATGTTTATTTTGCACATTGACTGTCAGGTGGTTGGTGCTGGGGTTGCATTTGTGTGCTGCATCAATTACAACAGGGTGCTGATCGAATGATACGGCTCTGAAGTGCTACAGAACTGTAATGAAGGAACCAGCTTTAAAGAACTGACTGGTACTGATACTGACCCAGGGGTGTTCTGCTGATCTGATGGTCATGGAAGTTACGTGTGTAAATGTGATCAGTTAGTTAGGTGTTGAAGTTGTACCAGCACATTTAAGAGTTTGCTCCAAAGGCTGTTGTGATGCTCCTTGCTTGCAAAAGTTATGTCATCAACTGAATGTGTGGCATGGGATAATTTGCTTGGTTAAGTAGGAATATATGATTCTCTTCAAAGTTTAAATAAATACAGTTTGTCTTGTATACTGAGATGTTAATAAAACATCTAAATTTAGGCTAAATTCTGATACAGAAAGATCTCTTTGTAAATAACAGTTTTATGTGGCACGGCTCAGGGAAAAGCTTAAGCAGCCTTTTGCTGCAGTTGGCATGAACTGTTTTGTTTAACAAATACAGAAATAAGTAGTCTATCCACCATGACTCAGGGAAGCCATTGTATTGCAAATGAAAAAGTTGAGTAGTTACTAATTAGTGATTTAATTTTGTTATTGGAGATTTATTTTTAATGTTCACCTTACATTTTGCCACTAGTTTCTTATTACAAAACAAAAAGCATAATCCCAACGACTGACCATAAAAAAAATAGGTACCTAAAAATAACTTTATTAAGAGCAATGAAATTTCTTCTGGAAGCTGAAATAGTTTGGGGTTTGGGTTTTTTCCTGAAAAAGTAGACCCACCACTGCACACTCCTTTTGGTTAACTGAAATAGTCATGTTTTAAAGTGTTTTAAGACACAAGTACATGTATTCCTGGTGTAGGGTAAATATATATGATATCAAAAGTACGATACTGGCACATATAGTAGTGTGCATTCTGTCTTACTGTTATGAAGTTAGTAACACATAGTATGTTATTTAGCCATCGTCTGTGAGTTGAATTTAAATCTTGTGGTGGTATTTCTGTTTACAAAGACTAGGGCTAATAATTCATGGAGAGATACCAAATTTCTTTGAACTTGAGCATTAAAGGAAGGTACTCCGTAAATAGTTTACCAAGCTGAAATGAATGCTAGTAAATCTAATTAGCACCTACGTGATGATAAGGCACAGATATTAAACAGCTGATTTTTTGTTTGGTTGGGGTTTTTTTGTTTGTTTGTTTGTTTTGTTTTGTTTTTTTTCTTCTCTCCTTTTGCAGCATTACCAAAAGGGAAAAATAGATGCAGCATGGAAAATAGTTTGAGATGGTCTCATCAGTGTAGTCAGAGGAGGAGGCGAAGGCTGGTTATTAATGCTGGCTGCTATCTAGGTGTATTGATTCAGCTTCTCATGCCCTATAATGTATAGATTTCTGCTACTGACAAGATGAAAACTACGAAGCATCAGCTGAGGAATCTGGCCGCATAAGGCAGCGTACATGAGAGCCGCTTTTTCCCTTTATCATGCCATTCCATTCCACTTCATTGTCAGCCCCTTGATTTTCTCAGACTTGTTTGTTGCTAAGGAAACCAGGTTGCCGATTGTCAGCAGCAGCTGAGCATACTAAGATGCTTTTCTGCTTGTCTTTTTACGAGCAAAAAGTTTATTATACCGGATGAGAATTTCTGCTGAGGGTGCCTTGAAACCAACTTTACCTGAGATTTTCAAACAAAAAAAAATGTTCCAGCGTTTAAAACTTTTAATTTTCTACATGTCTGGAGTTAGACTAAGGAAGTGGTTTTAGCATCTTGTTCCTGCCTTTTACTTTCCAGGTTTCTTTAGAGCTGGTGCTTTTAATTTGGTTCTCTCCCACCATATACGATATTGCAGCCCCTACTGAAAGGGCCCTGTGCATTCAGGTTTTTACAGCAGTTAGTTCCACTGTGATGCTGAAGTGAGATGATAATAACTTCATAGAGGACATAAATGCACCTACTACTGTATTTTATTTCTTTGCTGGTCTACAGTGCTGGAAGGAGGGACAGCAATTCTGGAGGACTAAGGTAGAATGATTTGGAATATTTAGCCAAGAAATGATGTAAGGATGAGGACATAAGGCATAACTGTAAATGACCTCTCAGGGACACCTAATTTTGAGTGGTTTTGCAGTTTCCTATGTGTTGAAATATTACTGTAAATATTAACATTTAGAACTGTGTATTTTTCTCTTTTTATCCCCTTAGGTTTAATTTATTTCAGTGGATAGCAGTTTAAATGAAACTACTTTTTCTCTCTTGTCAGGCCATTTACACTAGCAGAAGCAAACACCTAAGAAACAGTTGGTTTTGGGTTGGTTGGGTTTTTGTTAGTTTGTGGTTTTGGTTTGGTTTTGGTTTGGGTTTTTTTTGTTTGTTTTGTGGGGTGTTTTTTTTGTTTGTTTGATTTTTTTGTTGATTATCTTTATTTAAAAAAATGGAAGGCAAAATTGTGAAACCTATGTTAAGGCAGGTATTCAGTCTGAAACAATTAGCAAACCATTTGCCTCCAGTGGATCTTTTTTTTTTCCAGCACTTATATTCCAAGTTTTCTTTGTTAGGATCGTTTGAGGTTTGTTTTGCTTTTTGGAATTGGTCTTCTCCTTTTTTGCAGATAAAGACACTTAGCTCAGTAAATAATTCTTATAAAACGTAATGTATTAACTATGGACATTAAAGGCAATGAAGAGGGAAAAAATCTCTCTGAATATTTGATCCCTTTTGAAATGGAGCAGATTTAGAGCTGCTAAAACCAGGACAATTTCAAATAACTTGATATTTTAAATTTTGATTTATGAATGTATGTCAGCATTTAGTAAACTAACAAAATAGTTTTTCTAATGACAATTTATTTACATGACCTACTGAGTTGTTGCAGTTCAGGGATCTTTTTTACAATGACTATTAAGAAGCATTTCTTTTATTTTCAGTGTCTTCAGCAAGCACACCTCCTGTTGATTGTCGTCTGTTTAGAAACAGTCTGATCTTGGGTTTTAAAAGGTAAGGTTGCTATGTGAATACCTTTTTTTTCCCCCCACTCTCTGTAACAAAATTCCCTCTCTTTTTTTGTCTAGTTGAGCACAAGACTGTTCAGTCTTTTGACCCCCACTCCATGTTTGAAAATTTATAAGTAGCATTCCAGAGGTAGCTGGGAATGTTGTTGTTCCTCCCCATTTTCCTAATTTTCCTTACCTCTGCTATAAATGAACATACATTTCAAGTATTACATATAGTAAATTAAAAAGAATCTTTGCTGTTCTTGTTTGTTCTGTGATATTTGCCAGTATATAAACCTTTGGGGGTTTATCTTTATTCACTTTTTTTTGTTTATAAGCAGCTATGCTAATCTAAGATTTCCCTAGAGATTATCACTATTAACCAGTGAAGTAATGGGTTGCTTAATGAAGGCTAAATACCAGTAGGAGCCTAGCATACTCTGCTACATCGGCTATCTTTCTGTGCCCTCTGGGTTAATATGACTCATGACTGCTCACATGTAACACCTGGTCTTGTGCTACATTGCCAGGACTTCACATTCCCAGCCATATAGTCCCATTTTGCAGGAGGGTACCTTGCGAACTTGCGGGGTTGTCTTAAGCTTTTGCAAGTACATGTGAATTAGCAAGCATTTCTATCATGCACTGGGGCACTTACCCCAGTCAAACATTTAGGACTGTAAGAGTTTTTTTCAGTTTACCTACAGCATAGGGAACCAGGGAGGTAACTTAGTATTACTCAGGACCAGGGTTTGAAGGCTGATTTTGTTCACTAAGTTGTTTCCTAAAATTGTGCAATCAGTATGAGTTAGAACTATGTTTAGGTTGGATATTAGTAAAATATAACAGGTGAACATGACCAAAATAATTTCCTAGTAAATTGCGTGTTCTGGATAGCTGATCCTGCTCTACCATGGGAAAAGGAGAAGAAAAAGCAAACCAGTGTTGAAATTAAGTTTGTTAACTAGGCCCTGACTGACCTTGACATTCCATGGATAAGTAAAAAAATTTGTGTTAGATGTAACAGTGGTGTTTTGCTATTCCTTGTAGCAGGCAGCCCCAGAAATCATCTGCTCTGGATGTATTAATTAAAGTAACAGATTTTTGAAACACATTTTCTTTCTGTAAGAATAGATATATAACTGAAGCAGGTTTTGCATTGGAAAGGAAACTATGCCAATATTTACCACACACAGCCAACACTAGTGTGAAATACCCCTTCCACTGGGGAACTGTGCAGTTGTTCAGAATGTGATTTAAAATATCTTGGAAATGTTACCAGCTTACTAGGAAACTAGTTGCTAAAAATCATACTCTTCTTGAGTAAAACAGTTACTCACCTTATCATGGACACAGTTCCTACCAGTGTGATTTCAGTAGTTACTGGGCATCTGGGCTAAAAACTCAGAATTCTGATGGAAATTGAGGTTGGGGGTGTTTTGGTGAGAATTTTTTGTGTGTATGTGTTGGTTTTTTCCTTTTTACTTAAGCTTTGCTTGCCACTTGTAAGTGTGGTGTAAGTTTTGGGTTATTTCTGTAATATTCCTCTTTTGTGAGCCGTTATTGCTGTGTAGCTTCAGAAGCTATGTACAAGGTTGGCTCTCCCCAAATTTCACCCATATGCTGTTTCTGAAAGCATGGCAACTCATGTTTCATTTTATGTTCCAAACTTAAAGCTGTTTTTAAACTAGAACAACCTGAACGTGAAACCTGAGGGTGTGATAGGATAGAAGAGAAGGATATTTGTACTTTTTGTAAAAATCACAGCAAAATTTTACGGCTAAATGCAGGTTTTGAGTGTTCAAATGAGCAGAGTTTAGGACTGGCGTACCAAAGTACAGGGTAGCAACACCAAGGACACGTGAACAATGTCTGTGGCAGACTAGTTTATGGATTTCTGTTGAAACTGCTTTTCTCTAGTAACTGCTTCAAAGTATTCCCATTCTATTTGCCTGATGTACCATTACTATTTCAGAGTCAAGTACTTTAGGAAATTGACGCATTTGATATCTGCAGTTCATTGTCATGCTGTCAGTGGTGGAGTGAGTTAATCCAACAAAGCTTAACTAACCTCACAGATGACATTTTCTTCTCTCTCTCTGTTGGACCTGCATTTGACTCATTTTCAAATAGAAGTAGCAGTTGCACCAAAAGAATATATGTTTCATAGGCTTGAACATCCTAACTAAAATCGTGAACTTCTATGAATACTTTCAAGTTTCTGTGCATCTGTTCAGACTGACATCTTATTTTCCTCTCATGAGAATTATAGGAGGATAAAATCAGGTCACAAGGTTTTTTTCTCCTATATGTGTTAATGCTGTTCTATAGTTGTCGAAAAGTTATAGTTCTTGAAAAGTTACAGCTTCTTGTGAGAATTTTGATGTTCTACAAATTATAGGAAGACGTCAGGATTTTTATGCTTCAGAGAACTGGTTTTACATTAAGATGTCAGGGGTTTATACTGTCATGAACTGGTTGACGCATGATTTTTGGTTGTAAGTTCATGATGTACAGAGAAGTGATCTTAGCCAAGTTCTTTTCTGTTTACAAAGGGAAAATTTTGGTTTGTTTTCTACTTTTTAAAATATTATCTGTTTCTCTCACTACAATGAACATTATAACTTGAGAGATTTTATTACTTTCTTCTTTTTTGCATGGTATAAGTGCATTAATAGCTGCCTGGAGTTATCTTGGGGTATTAAAATCTAATGCATGGGAGCCTAGATTTTTGCTCTAGCAAATTTCACATATTGAGTGTTTGCTATGTAAAGTGCAGTTTTTTTGAGCAAAGCTTATTTTCTTGAATTGCTATATAGAATGAAGTATAAAATAAAAAAAAATTAAGATATGTTAAAAAATGGACTAAAAACTAAAACACATTCTTTCTAGTCTTAAGGGGTCTGTTTGGAATGTTGCATTATTTCAAGTTTTTTAGCAGAAATTATGACCATATGTAGTATAGTAAAAAATCCAATACTCTGTACAAAATTAGTTTAAACAGAATGTGGCAACTATTGTATTTCAGTTTTATCTAAATAATAAAATCCTCAGTGTTAATGTTCTCTGTTGTTTTAAAGAAAGATGCAAGCGTAAAATCATTTTGATGCTTTTAATTTGTTATCCTTTGCTGCCCTCTTCAGCTCAGATGATGTACATCTTTGGAGTAAGGTAAGTGGAGATTAAACTGTGAATAAAATCCCTATTCTTTAGGCACTGCATGTTTATGGTGCATTACTGTAAATCTGAATTCTGAGCCTGATAATTGTAGACCCGACTAATTTGAGCAAGACTTCTGTTAGTGACAGACTGTACAAGTGTATGAAATTGAGTTTTCAACTTGGACAGTTAAGTGTAATTGTTCAAAATCAAATGTGGTGTTAGCATGTCAAGTAGCTTCTGCTACTGCAATTTTTAAATCAATGTTGTTACAGCAGAAGATAGTTGTGGCTTCTGGAACAAGGTCTGCCGTGGTTGTGCTGTCTGACATTATTTCACTTTCCTGTCCTCCCTAAACTTACTTCCTATCCCCACACCAGTACTAATAAAATAGTAAGGCACAATTAGTTTTTAAAGTTTCAGTCATATAACTTAAATCACTGAAATCAACTGAATGAAATCAAGGGGTCATTACTAATCATCTTGCCATCCCTGGTATGGGCTACATTGTAAAGATGCTGCAATATAACTTGGTCAATAAATTTTGCAGAACATTAAAATAGAAGAGATGTTGGCAGGTACTGCCTGGAATGTGGGTACAGAATTTGGGAGGGGATGCATTGTGCTTTTTGTTTTTATTCTTTAGTATTGTTACTGCTGACTAATAAAAGTATATTTTAGATTTTGCAAAGAAATCTTGGAATGAAATGGACATTGGGATTTGGAATGTCACTGATTACTGATTTACGTAAAGTCAGTGCAGGGATTTTTATGTTTTTCTACCATTTACTGTTGTGTGATGATTCTGGTGAGAGGATGTTTTTGTCCTCTGCCTCTCCTTCCTTTTTTGCATAAAAAAAAAACAAAAACAAAAAGGGAGGGCAGGGAAAGAAAAAAAGGGGATCTCTGTTGCTCTTAGGAAAATAATTTTGAAGGACAGTCCGAGAGCTGAATGATGGTGGTCTGCATATGAAGTAATAACTAGACTTACTTCTGCTCTTCTTCACAATGGAAGAAAGATAAATTCTGTTGTCTTCACTAAATTTAAGAGTTAAAATGTCCATTGAACTTCTAAAATAATAAATGCTAACTTGGGAAATAACAGATACTTAGAATTAGAAATAATTTCACACATTCATTTTTTTTCTCTATGTTCCATCCTTTTTAGTATTCTGAGATTTGATTCAAAAGAACTGTGTTATGACTTCCTTGGATTTTATTGTAGTGTGTGTTCATTTGTCATAGGAAGATGAGGGCAAAAGGGCAGAAGAAAGCTGTAGTTTAACTGTGCACAGTGTCCACGGTGTTGATAGAATGGAAAGTAATAGATAAGATATTCAGTTGCATGTTTGGTACTTTATGGATTTATTTATCCATTTTCATCAACAATTGAAGTTGAGGATTCCTTTTCTTCTGTAATTACTTTAAACACAGCACTTTGACAGTGAGAGTGCATCTCCCTCTAACTTCTTTGAGATTGCATTCTAGAATTATGGCAGATAAAACAAAAATTCTTGGAACACAATTTCAGTTTTTAACTGAAGATTTAAATAATTGAAATGATTAAATTTCCTTAAGAACAGTCAAATGGATTTTTAAAGTGATACAGTTTAGGGTAAAATATTTGTAGGTAGGCTGTGGAGGCTTTTAGGTAAATGCTTCTTTTTCTTTAGAGGAAGTAACATCTGTTTATTTTTTTGGTTTATATGAAGGATAAAATGTGTGCATAATGTGATTGAGTGCAATTAATCTTTATAGTTCGATATTTTGGCATTTGAAATTGCACTTACAACAGCTGTACTAGTTACCTTAATTCTAGCAGAGCATGATAAATGATGTTCTGTTATTTTCTATGTATTTGCCTCTTTCAGATTTTAAAAAAAAGCTTTATGGGCCAGTTTCCGCCTTTCAGTAAATTGGAACATAATTGTAGCATCTCCAGGAGTGACACTGGTTAATATTTTCTTTAAGCAGTGTCTTATGATAGGTAACTTTCTGTAGAATGATATATAAACACGACACTAGAGTGTCTCTGTCTTAATGCCATACCACAGAAAGCATTTCTCTTTGCAATATTTTTTCAAGAAAAACCTATTATTTACAAAAAAAACCTTTGTATTTCTTAGGGAATGACTATGATGTGGTAAAGAATAATACTTTAACAGAGAAATGCTTTATTATTTTGAGAATTCAATTTCAGATACTATTTGTCCTTGCTTGCTTCTTTTGGCTGCAATGTACGATTATTCTGTCTTACCAGATAACAGAACTGTTGTACAAGGATGAACGTTATTGCCTGACGCCTCCAGGACCAACTGGTAGAGTTTCAATTTCTATGATTGTAACTTATCCACAAATCCGTTCTTCTGTGTAATGATGGGTTTGAGGGATTACAACAGTAAACACTGATTGCTTCTTTTTGAAAGTGAAATTTGAAAACATGTTGGGTAAAATCCTGATTCAAATAATCAGAGCACATTTTGTGAGATCCACGAGATCTTTTTTTTTTTTTTTTTTTTTTTTTTTTTTTTTTAGAATTACAAACAAATCTTGCTGATAACGATTTATTGTTCTAAATGTATAGACCAAAACAGAGATTTAGAATGCATACAGTATGAGTGCTTAAATACTTTTAAAAATATATTAGAAAATGCAGCCTTTTAACCTAGTTTTACTTTTAGTAGCTCTTTTAATTTTGTGAAGCAAAATGTTACTTAATATCCCACATCTTCTACTTTGAAATATGTATACTTTTTTGGTATAATGTGGGGTCTTTTTAAAAAAGCTAGTGTTCCTCCCCACCCTCCTTTCAGAGCCAGAGGGGCAAGAGCGTATGGGGACAGCAAACCAAGACAATACTTGATGCTCTTCCTGTTCTTGTCTACAGGACCCCATATATTTTTGCACTTGCATAGACTAGAAACTTAGCACTATTTGCTGAAATCTGATCATCTAGATTTTCATTGGCTAATAGGCAGTTTCTTCAGTATTAGTTAATCTAATGGTTAAAATATTTTTGTATGTTATTATATTAATATTACGATATTTAATGTATCTTGGTAATGGAATATAATGGGTAAAATGTACAGAATAAATATGCAAAGTATTAGAAATCTGCTTTTTCTTTTGAGCGATGACAAAATATTTGTGGCAACTATTTGGGGTAGCAGGCAGGAAAGGGGGGGAAGGCCTTGGGCAGTACCACTTCTGTCACACAGTAGTGGAAAAAAATAGATTGAAGTAAGATTCTGTACTGAAAAGCTGTCACTAGGTCTGAAAATAATTAATATTCCTTTCACTCACCAGTTAGATATGTGCTCCCAAACCACATAATCTCTATGCCTCAGTGATCATTGTTGCCATTTCAGAGCCTCTCATCAGGGTGACATCTCACACCAAAATGATTTCTTATAAATTAATCTTGATAACATGACAGTCTCGGTAATTTTAGTGGAATGCTTTCTCTTGTTTTTTTCCACAGAAGCTGTTGGCTATTTTCTTTATCACTTGATTGACAGCATGAGTGACTCAGAGGTACAGGCCAAGGAGGAGCGTTTGAGACAATACTTCCATCAGCTGAAGGAGATGGTACCATTTCATTTTTTGCTACATAATGCCTGTCCTGCCTGACATGTATCTATTAGGTTTGAAATTGCTGCTTTTAAGTACAACCAGACCACTTCTCAATGACATGCAAGAGCTGGAGACTTGAATTACGTCTGAGATAATTTCTGTTAGACAAATTTCAGTTTGGTTGTGTTTCAAAACTCATATAATTTTTTTCCCCACCTCTTGGTACAGAATATAGTTATCCCTACAAGCCACTACAGCGGCATTTGCAGACTGCTGGACTCCTCTCAAGTTCCTGAATTAATTAAGGTCTGTGGTTCTATAGCAATTGCTTTGAATCTAAAAAATCTGTGAATATATTCTCTTTTGCAAAATAAATATCTTCATGCAGTGATTATATGTGAGCCTTTTTACCTTTCCATAATTTTTCACTGTTGAAGCTGGTTTTATTTCATATGTGAAAGGATACATTTAATAAGTGCTTTCTCAAGTCAGTGTAATAATGCTGCAGAATACAGCTTTTTTTAACATTGCTGTTACATAATTATCTTGAACATTTTTAGTACTCTATGCTTACTTAGAGATTGAACTTTTGGAGGGGATTAGTGATATTTTTGTTTTACTGCATTTTAGGATGCAAGGTTACTGTGTCATAAAAAATCCCCATCTACAGACGACATTCCAGAAGTAAGTAAATTCACAGATAGCTGTACTCGTTCTTACTGTAATAATACTGTTTGGATATGGGGTTTAGATGAAGTGTAATCGCTAGCTTTCAGATCATGGAAGTATATTAACGTTATTTAAATCTACCATTTGAAGTTCAGAGGTTACTTTTCAGAGTAGGAGTAAAGGCTATCCAGATTTTCACATGGACCCAATACTTGACCTTGGAGTTGTCTGAGGTTTCATGCCTCAGTTTCCCTGTCTGGTAAATATTTTTTTGAAAGTTCTAGTTAGTTAACGGTAGTGGTGTGAGGCTTAATTCATGCTTGTAAATTACAGTGATCCACTTGAGTGGCAGGAACCGTATAAATCCATACTGCTTCTAATGGTGGAGTGTCAAGTCTTTACATCCCTGATCTGAGCAAATTGGAGATGGAAAAAGAAACAGGCTTCTATTCCCTACTTCCCTGAACACAAAGAAGTACGAGAGAAATAGTAATGTTGACCTTTGTAGATATGCGACTTAATGCCCTTTTTTTTTTTTTTAGCGTATTCTGACTCAAATCTTCAATTAGTATGTACTGTTTAAACAGATAAAAGCACCTTAAATGATTAAAAAATTTCTTCGAGTATGAAAGAAGAGGATTATTTTGTCTGTCTTTTATTAAAGTGATCCGACAAGTTGTTCAGGGAGGGTGTTTTTGCAATTGACATTCTTTCTGTTGCCTCCATTTAGAGTGCTAAATCTGACGTGTCTGCTTTGGAGAAGAAACTAGAAAAGCGAAAAGCTGAAAACCAGCCTATTACAGATGTCTTGAAACAACTCATACATGCTCTTTGTGAAGAAGAGGTATCTTAAGCAATGCGGAGATAATTGGAAACACATAGCTATATTTTTAAAGGGACATAAATGACTGTATTATGGAAAGACATAGTTAAGCAAAGACAAGTGCAGTGCTTGAGGTTTCATGGTTTGATGCTTATAAATCAAACATAAGTGCAAAAAGCAATTAAATCAAAAGGTTAACTAATTTCAGCAACACCTTGAATGGCATGTTTTGGGGTTGCTGAAGTTTGTTTACAATAATCTGCAAAGTGAATGATAGTAACAGCTGTGATAGGTTTATCATACATGCCAAATGTCCTTTCAAGCCATGGCTCCGGTCTCTTATATCTAGATTGTCAAGCAACTGATACATGCACTAGTCATTTGCAATTCAAATATTACTAGGTTGTTAATGCAGGGATTGAAATTCCATTTTCCTGCAGGAGGAAAGCTCTTCTGAGATAAAGGGTCTCTTGCCTTCATTCGGCAGGCGTCCAGCTGTAGTTTACATTCATTTAGTGTGTGTCTGTAATTTGTGGGGTATCACCGCACTTTTGTTCAGTTTCTTGTTCAGTATGATCCTGCCTATAAAGCTGTGGATATAGGAACAGTAACAGTCATGCAGATGATAGCACAATATTCTGTGTTGCTAAGAATGCAGTTTAGAAAGAGTGATTCTCAACTGTGTGTCTCTACAATTTTGCATATGAAATAAGTCTAGATGGAAACACCATTGGAAGTTCAAAGTGGTCAAATGTATGAATAGAAATTTATAGCTTTCTATGGGATTATTAAGTAGTTTCTTACTCTTTAGAAAGTAGTTCTGTGTTTGACAGTGTACTAGGTGAAAATTGTTATGAATTTCAGGTAAATAAGAACTATTTTAGAATTTGGGTTAATAATTTTTATGGTCTCTGGATTAAAAAAAAAAAGAAGAAGAAAAGTCTTTAAAACATGCCAGAAATATAAATTTAAAGCAAGAAAAATTACTGAGAAATCTAATCTCAAACTCATGGAAAAAGTGTTCTACAACAAGATTAATTTCTGCAAAATAACTGTCAAGCTTAAAATTTGCTAAAGCATTACAGCAGCGTGTTTTCATATGTGATCTTATACCACTAAAAGCAGTAAAGCAGTCATGTAACTGCACACTGAACATATAAGAATCATAATGTCAGATTGACTTTTCCTCTAGTTCACATCTTTGCTTTGTTCCTTTTTTAGAATATGCAAAAAGCCCTTGAAGTGAAAGCCAAATACGAACCGGACATGGTTGTCGGTGGCTATGCAGCCTTAATAAATTTGTGCTGTCGACATGATAATGTAGAAGAGGCAATGAACCTGAAAGAAAAAGTGTAAGTACACCGGCACTGAAACATGTCACAGAGATTTATGCTGATACACAGACCTTGTTGAATTAAGTAGGTTGAGTATTAACCCCCTCATCCATTTTTAATTAGTTTTCCCTACCAATGTATGTGCATTTAAAACAGTCATGGGTGTGGGTTTTTTTGAAACAAAAAATTTGCTTTGTATAATTGAACATTAGAAGCAGCTACCTTTTGTGGTCAGTGATTTTTTTTTTTTTAAATTTATTTTGAAAAAGGAAGATTGTTACGTAGAATGTGATTTTTTTTTTTTTTATTGTAAACATACGTTGTGTCTGAATTGAAGTTTGGCTTAATTTAAGGGGAAAAAAGCTACCTGTATTGTGTGCTTGAAAGCACACGTGTTTAGAATGTGCACAATGTGTTTAGAATGTGCTACACCTATGTTGTTTTTAGAATAGCAGTGTTTGTGTAATGCCTTTTTAAGACTGTCAACAAGCATTTTACTTGAAATCTTTATATTCTGAGCTTTGTATCTTGGCTGTAAAAGTTAGCTCCCAGCTAAAACATACTATGCATGACTTATCCTGGAACAAATTCTTACAGATGATCCTTCTATTTGCTCCTTTCCTTTTTCCCGTGAAAAGCTCCTTTTGGTCTGATGCTACAGTGAATATAAAACAAGTTTCGTGCTACTTTCAGGTTCTCTCATATGCACCCGCAAAATACTTGCTTTGGTTTTACGGTGGGTTAGCAGGCAGGTGCTATTACACCTTGCCAGTGTTTGAAATTATGTGAAATGATTGAGCTGTGAATGTCAAGAAATTCGCCACTCTGCAAATAACAGTAGTGTATCGGTTTTGCCTGCGCCACTGCTCTCACACAGTCCCCGTGGTGAAACAACAGTGGAGGAATTAACTTCTAATACTTACAGAGAAAAGAAAACAAACACGTAGCAGAAACTTCAAAATGGTGGCCTTTAAACTTGTTCCCCCAGTCTCGTTTTCTTTATAAATATTTTCTTTATATAGAAGTGGCCTTGTTTCAGCCATGTGGACTATGTTTTCTTCCCAGGCTTCTGAGAAATACCCTATTTTATGCAATAACTTCCAATTAATTAATTAAGCAGTCTCTTTGTGTCCCAGAAAGATAACCTTTGGCTTTCAAGCATGGGAAGGTGTGTAGATAATTTTTGAGTCATGTTTTAATTGTGCGGTTTTTAAATTCAGACTTGTCCACTAAGTTCTATTACAATTTTAGTTCTCAATGGTGTTGTCATGTTATATAGTCTTAAAAGTAAATCTTTAAGCTGAATCCATAAAATGTGAACCTCTTTTGATACAGTTCCTTATGTTTTAATTTCTAGCTTCCCTAAGAATTCACCTGTTGCGCTTGACACTGGAAAGTACGTAGCACTGGTAGAAGTCTTAGAAAAGCATGGTAGACTAGAAGGTAATCCATTTGCTTTCATTGTGTGTTTCTGCTATATAATAAAGGTATCTTGCCTCAAGAATAAAAATGTGAGTTGATATTAATGGTATATCATGTCCTGAAAAGTGCTTGAACATTTTGCATACAAATTTGCATGTGAATTCAACCAGAGATGCTTGGACAGTGCAGGCCATTAGTTTTAATGGATTGGCAAGCTTGTCATTTACATTTGCACAGCTCAGTGCTTTTTGCATTTCTGCAGCTAGTTTTTATTAGCATTGCTGTTTGGATTGAGTTTGAAGATCATGACTTATGGCACAAATTGCGTATGTGCCTAGACTAATGGCTTTGTTTTTGCTTAAGAAGGTCTGAAGGCTGAACATAAAACCTATAAACATAACCTTCTCATAAGAGCCAAGTACTGCAACAAATAATTTAACTTTATAAAAAGTATATATTTTTCTGTTACTGTTCTTTTTATGTGTTTGTTACTGAATTTTAGATTCAATCTGTACACTACCTGGAAATTTTGGTTTTTAATGAGTCTCTTGCAAGCTGCCTGTTTTGTATTTTGCAAACTGCCTATCTAGATGTTTGCATTAAGCTCTTAGCTCTTTAATTTCTGTAATTTAATCTAATATAATTCTGTGGTTTACATGATTTGGTTGATCTTTAAAAGAACTCTAGACTGTCATCAACTTCAAAAGGTAATTCTGAATATTGAGTTCTATGATTGTGTAGAGGATTTAACACCATAAAAGTGTGGTCCAAGCCTAGATACAAAATGTTATTGTTTTATATAAAACACTATACAATAAAATAAAAAAGCTAATGTAATTTTTTTCTTGTAAGATCTTCCTTAGAAATTTGTCTTGGCCTCTTATTAAGCTTATTGTTAGAAAAATAATAAAGAAAGCTGATGTTTTCCAAATCGTAATAAATCAGATCATGACCACCACTACATCAAGCAGTTTGAAAAGCTTGCTTTTAAGAGCATAAATGCCCCTCAGAAAATAAAATAATTCATAAATGTAGCCAAATGTAAAGTGGTCAAAACATTCTGTCTATTCAATAATTAAGAACATTATAAAAAAGCACTTATTCCGTATACCAAAATGTTTGTTTCTGCCTTACTAATGAAGCTTAATGAACCTAATGTTTTAACATGCAGTCTGTTAGAAAGCTTTCATTGGCTCTCCTTGGCTAATTAGTATCGACACAGCAAACAGGCCCTATCGGTATCAGACCATTAGTCTGGCTGTATATACAGTGTAAACATATCTTTATTATCTGGCCTCGTGACAAGCCATCTGCTGAAGAAACAATGGAGTGATTTAGCAGATGTTAGCATTGAACGATAAAAGCATCCATTTAGTAGAATCTTGCAGCTATAGGGCAGACTGTACAGGGTTATGTGGTGCAGAGTGGGCACACAGTTCCTATCTATAATTTGTAGTCAAAGTTGCAGCAAAATGATAAAACCATGCTATTGTGGATTTATAATTGTAGTCTCGTTTAGAAATGCAAGTAGTAATTAACTTGAAATCGGCATTATACACCAGAATTTACATTCCTGCTGGGTTTGAAATGCTGTTTTAATAGCAGTTTGTTTTCCCTACATGAAATTACCTAAGGGTCTTTTGTGTTGTTTCATTGTAGATGCTATTAACATTCTAACGGAGATGAAAGAGAAGGATGTTCCTATCTCAGGCAGAACAGTTGCATCTCTTTCCCGCATTCTTAATGCCGCTGCCACGCGAGGTGAAGTTGAAACAGTGAACCGGTTACATGAGACCATTGTTGAGAAGCTGGGGTTGGCAGAAACTCCTGTCCTTCATTCCCCTCTGATTACGGTTCACCTTGAAAAGTAAGCTTTGTTTGGGCTTGAGATGAAACTAGTTGTGATACCTTTTTGTGTTAGATGACCTGTGTATGCTGCTCTCAGGCATGTTTGGAAGCGCTCACGTGCATAAGCGTGTACACATGCACACACGTACAACACCAAGAACAGTAGTGAATGAATATGTTTTCCTAATTTAGCTAAGTCTGCTTTCATCAGGTAGACATCATGTGTGGGAACAACAACTGTGTTTTATGGGCACATCAGAGATGAAGTGGCTATACGTTTGAATATGCTTATGAATTAGTTTGTTCTAAAGTCTGTTTGACAAGATAGCTATTCAGAGCTATTCAGAGCATGATGGGTGTAGTCTCAGCTCTCGTGGTTAAGTGGTATGTGTTTTCCCATCAAAACAGCATTATTTTTCTGTGCCTTCCACTATATCTCAGGTGGGTTGAAGGGCAGTTGTTGAACACTGAAATATTTTTAATTCACGTAATTCAAGTAATTTGATATTATTGCCAATAGACTGTTATGTTGATGAATTTAAAATTCAAAGAACATACTATCTGGTTTGTCTATTATGTTGGGGGGGGGCTTGCCTATATATACCCTTAAAACCATTTATTAGAGAAAAGGAATTACATACAGTCGTTCTGTCAGGAAGTATCTGTAATTCCATGCGTTGCATAAATTCCATTCCTTCGCATAAATTTTCATTATGAGGTGTAAAATATTTGAATTAATGTACATATAAACTGTATAACAATTTCTTAGAAAAATGAAGCCAAGGGTCTCTTTTCACTTCCTTTACTGTATGTACGGTCCTTTTATTATTCTTTTCTGTGTCACTTGTGTAGTTCCTGGATTTTAAACTCTAGCAGCTAGAGTTGATTAATCAGTTTCTTGAGATTTGGTTCATGTAAATAAAATATTATTTGTTTAAATATATAATCCCTATGGAATAAGTGAGTTTTCCATAATATCATGAAAGTCAGCCCTGTAGAGGTTTTTAGTTCTTGTAAGTATTCTGAGTATGCAAGGTCTGTTTAACATTTTCTGCATTGAAAATTCTTGTCAAAAAGATGTAACTCTTGGTAGATGTGTGTGCATTTTCTTCTAGAATTAGTGTTTTAGTGTAGTGGTCAACAATTAAGAATATAGTGTACATCATTTCAGTCAGCAACTCTGCCCCTGTTACATCACAAGAAAAGGCAGATGTTTATGAAAATAATTTAACTGCAATCATATGTAACTAATGTGTCAGAAAAATATCTGATATGCTTTGCAGTGTGCAGTAAGAGCAGCTGCATTTTACATAATTGCTTTATGTGCATTGACGTGCAGGTTGTACCTGGTGCTACTTGGGTTCTTCGCACTTGAGATGTAGTGTATGACAATGTAGATGAAGAGGGGATGGCAATGAGTGTTATTTTAATTTGATTCCACATTCTTTTGGATTATAAATGTTTGGTAAAACATTCTGAGAAGTTGTTTGTTTTTTTTTTAAACAAAGGGACTTGTGATGAGACTGGATTAATAAAGGAGAAAATAGTTCCAGACTGTCGAATTGTGTAGCTGCAAGTCATTGGCACGTACCTGTATAACTCCTATTACATGTCAGGCATACGAAATACAGTACAAAGTAAACTGATTTCCTGTGGGTTTTTTGCCACCTTTTGGGTGGAGATACTGATTCCTCTTCAATGGTAGACAAAAATGGGAAGTTTTTTTCTGCATAATTTGCTTGGGAGGAATAACTGTATTTCACTGGGATTTTGTTCCTGGTTTTTTTTTGGCATGCCTCTAAAATTATCTCTGGGATATTTTTTTAATGTTCCACAGCAGTGGTTGTGCTAGTGTTTTCTGTTCTTAATTTATTTCAAACTTTTTAATTGCTTGTAAAGAAATCTATTATTTGCTTTTGAAGATTACAACAATAATAGTTATAAAATGTTTTCATCTACTCCTTTTTTCCAGTCCTGAATATTCTGAAATTCTTGTTAAGTCCTAGTGCATGTTAAATGTAACAATTTGCAGCAGAACATGGGAAAAAAAATAGTATTGATGATGGACACGTAACTTGACAAAAGCTAACAAAATCTAGTACAATGGACATTTTGCCTTTAATATTTTGAGAAATATTTAACTGAAGCAACTAGAGAAAGAACTCAGACTTACCTTGGGGTTTTTTTGACCCTGAGTAAGGGGAACCAACTCCTTGCTTTAAATTGTCTTGATTTTTATTTATGACCTTGACCAGTTTCTCAAGACAGTGAAGTAACATTAAGAGTTGAGACAGATCACAATCTTGGTCTGTCATTCAAGGTGATAAACCTCTCTTGGACCATATGACAAAAATCCTAGTTTCTTAAACCTGCAAGGATGTAAAGAGCTTGTACTTTTTCTTAAAATACATCTTACTTTTAAACTGGTTCTTCCAGCTGCTAATAATTAGAAAAGCTTGTGTTACCTTCACGATGTTAAAGTTTTTAAGATTTTAAGGTTTGTACTTTTGGCTTACGTTTTCTGCCAACTCTCATGGGAAAACCTGTCTGAACATGAGCCATTTTACTGAAGAGGTTTGTGAAGCTGCTCCTGTCCTATACAATATTGGATAATACCTATTTACAGGATGATAAATTGACAGATGAACTACTGTTGATTTTTTTTTTCTTTCCTCCAAGAAAACTGCACAAGCCAGCTTCTTGTACAACCAAAAACAGGAATACGTACCTTAAAACCTTGATATGGTTCCTGTTTTTTCATTAACATAAGTTTGTTTCTATTCTCCTTGAATAATACCACCTTTGATGAAAGAAAGAAAACATTTTCAAATTTAAAATTTGCAAATTCCCTGTATCAGAAGTGTTCTTAAGAGAGGGAAGAAAATTTGCAGGTAAACTATGAAAACATTGTTACCCTACGACCATACGAACAAGATATTTTGTAGTTTTAAGTCAGGGAACACAAACAGTTAATATCTGTATCTTAAATGATCACAAGACTGTAGTTGGATTGTTTTTCTTGAAAAATGGCAAGTGTATTTTAATATAGTGTAGTCCAGAAAAGTGTTGCTGGCTTGTTTGTCATTAGTCTTATATAAACCCGTTTTGATTAGTTTCTTGTGTAGTAGATAGGGCATGAATGCAGTGCCTTGACAATTTTTCTTCTGCTGTTTTCATGGAGTTAAATTCACTTATGGTTCTGTTTGAGATCATTCTGGGGCACGAGTTATTTGACTTTTAAATGCACTTTTAAAAATAGGCATATTTTTAAACTAAGTGGTATTTTTAGTGGGGGGAAAATATCCCTAGTGGGGAGAAGGGTTTTGTTTTTTTTTTTTTTTTCTAATTTTTAGTGGCTTTATTTCAAATATTTGTATTAAAACCCTTTACGTGTTGCAACGAAATTAGGGATGTTTGGCTCTCTTACTCCATTATTGCAATTAGAAATTTAGCATCATCAGTGCCAAAGGACAAAAGTGTCTCATTTGCCCTATGGGGACAGGACAGTGATAAGATGATTTTTCGTCAAGGATCATTGGGTCGTAATTAAGTTACATTCATGGCTATTGCTTTTTGAAGGATGATTGGTAAATGACAGGCTTCATGTGCTTGCTATGGACAGTGTTCACTAGGGTTTTTTCTCCTTCTGTCAGAAAATCCTGTTGAGTCTGATAATGTAAATGTGGCATTTTATTCTGAACAAAAGAGCAGGGAAATGAGCTATCTTGTCTAATCATTCAGTTGTTTAACACCGACTTCCAGTTTAGACTCAATTGGCTGGAAAGCACTTGACATGTGAAGTTAGTGCTGTTCCGAACGCATGTTTGAGTAAATTTTAAAGTAAGTGACAGCTAAATTGTACCTAGGGAAATTACAAAGCCTTCAACACAGTTAATTTTTTTGGGAGGATTAGTTGTAATTGCAACACCAGTCTCCTTGAAGATTCCTTAGTATAGCAAATGAACAGAAACACATTTAGCTCTATCAAGAGCCCGTTCTCTTTTAACAGAATAATTTTTGTAAAGCTGATTGCACCTTGCTGAATTGACTTCCCTCTACACTAACATCTGCCGCAGATTTGTAGAGAGGGATTTGTTTTACCAGGCTACCCTCCACCCCCACCCCAGAGAGTCCCTTTTTTCTTTCTACCTCTCTAGTGATTTCAGGTTTGAGAGCTTTTCAATCAGTAAACCCCTTAGGTAAATTGCCACTTCACTAAAGCTTTATGCATAATGTTGCAGCACTTCATTCCAATTAAAATCAATATTTGGAGTCTTATTTTTATCAGGCAGACTCTCCGGTTGGGAAAGTTGTTTATTACAAGTAAAAGGGTTAGATTTAGTGCTACATTCTTGAAGCAAGAGGGGAGTGGCTTGTAGAAATTAAAGGGAGCTGACATATCCATGCACATTATAGCCAGTCCTGCTACAGTGTGTTCTGCAGAAACTCTTGACATTTGAGTAATTTTTGCTTTTCACATAGTTTTGTGTGATTAAAATTGCCCCCACAAATATTTTGTAAGATTGGACCCATAATATCTTGGCACTTTATAACCGTCCTAAACAGAAACCAAAAGAATCAAATAACTTGATATCTTAACCTGAGCATCAATTGAGGTGAAAAATAGCCAAAGTCCCTCTTTTGGGACTGCGTAAGGGCCAAGCATAATGCAGTGATGGCTGAGGCTCCTTCTGTCATTCAAAAATAATAGTATATCTTCTTTTTTAAAAGAACAAGTTTCAATGTGCCGGAAAAATACACCTAATCTTTAAGTGGAAGAGGTATTAGTCCTGAACAGATAATATTTGTGAGTGACTTAAAGCTGTAGTAATCTGGCCAACTCAAAATGAAGCATGGATCATCTATGTTCACATTTTAAATACTGTTTATTCCAAACTGACACCCGAAAGCAGATTTTTCCAACATAGCTATGAGTGTATGGGCTTTATTATCTTTTTGACTTGATTCATATTAATTGAATAGTAATTTTGGACCAGGCTTTAATGTAGTAGTGTAGTAAGTATCCTTTGGGAGAATAGAATGGTGTTTGACATGCATAACTTGTTACAGAAGGACTACCAAATATTTTCAAATGGTCAGCTGTTTGTTAGCTTAAAATTCTTATGTCTAAAGAGCATTTTCTTAAGATGTGGAAAACCTCTTTTGTGCAGTTCTATTTTTTTTAAAGTTAGCCATAACAAGAAACACACTGGAATGTTATCTCTACTTGAAATTTGAAGCCTACAATGAGTTCCTTATTTTCATTTTCTTCCAGGACTGTAAAAACTGCTTACAAAAGTAGCTGCTGGTATTTGGAATTAAATGCAGTTTGTGACAATTAAAAAATACCACAGGTTGTTGAACAAATTGTTCAAGTACCAGCATAAGCTTGATGATTTTTTTTCCTTTGCAGTGGTGGTACAAACAATTTGTTCGTTGAGTCTGAACTTCTCTATCATTTATCGTTTTATATTTGTCTGTTGCCAGTTTTAGCGTGTGTCTGTTTTGTAAACCCTGTCCTCTAGTAAGCTGTGGGTGACTGGTTGGTTGATAAAATACAGCTGAACAGATGTATCTGATTTCAAAACAGACTGTTGATTCAAAACAGTTGTGTGTAAATCAGTGTGTAAGATACCGACCTCCTTAAATGCAGACTTACTCAGCCCCCCTGAGCAATAAGTACCAGTAACAAGTACAGTATTTCCATTTTTATTGTCTCAGGTCTTCTCCGACTTTTTTTACTCTGCATGTGCAGTATTAATGCCTTCAGAAGTATACATTTAGAGACTAGAAAACTGTTAATATTACTGTTTGAATGGCATTCCAATTAGTCATTCATTTATTGATAGCTTTGACCTAAAAACATTCACTTTAATCCTTTAGGAATACAGCCGAGACAATACTATAGCTGTTTGAGCATCAGTCTGAAAAGCTAGATTTATCACTGAAAACTTTAATTTAAATGTATAAATGTTGTTGTGCCTCCCTAGAAATTGAATAGTTTTCTGTAAAACTGGGGTTTTTTTAGATGTTAACTGAACTTGCATCTAAAGCAGAAGAAAAATACTGATTACATTAATCTTTATATCTGACTATGGTAGCTACCATAGTATTTCTCTTTTATGACAGTAATCTAGCCTGCAACATCTACTTGCAGTTTTGAAATTAACCTGTAATTTAGTCTTCACCCCAAATGACAAAAATTCAAATGACTCCATGGGGTGCCAGAAGATGCACTGTAAACAGGGCTCAGTAAGGGGGATAAGGTAGAAATCCATCATCTTAGGTTCTTTTTAAGAATGCCATTTTTTCTGAACAAAATTAATTCCTCCTGTGTTTTACTCTTAAAATTTTGTAAAATACTTTAAAATACTAACCTAGAATATGGGAGTAATACATAGTAGTCTAGATACCTCATTCTTTCAAAAAAGCAAAATCTGTGCTGCACAGAAATGTAATGTGAGGAGAGGACATCTGAATTGGGCTTGTTTAACTGTAATATCTTGTTTCATTAAGGTTCTGTTGATCAATAATAAAGTTGCTTCAGGAATGTTAAATCATTATTTCAGGTCAGTTTTATTATAGCCTTCAGCTGCTGCTGTGGAGTGATATATAAGAAAAAAAAATTTTTTTTCCTTTGTAAGACTCTTGAAATCTGAAATGCAGTCTTACTGACTGTTTGGCTACTTACTACATTTTCGTGTGTGTGATTTTGGTTTGTTTCAGTTTAAACCTTCCCTTTCAAAGAATAACTTCACCTATTTTTACCAGTTGTTGTTCTCTGTTGTTTTAGGTGTTCTTTTTTGTTTTAGTTCTGATTGGGTTGTAATCCTTTGAAGAATGGTCTGCAGCAGATGATTAACTACTGTTAGTTGCACAGTATAGAACATTAATTTATATTTGTTGTTAAAGGTTCCAGATGTGATTGTTTTCATGACTTTTCAGTTTTGCATTTCAACTGCGTACACTTCTGAAGGTTTCAATAATGTATACTTAGGGTAAAATTCAGTGAAGGATTGAGGTATCAAAAATGGAACTATTAGGTGTTACTTGCACTTGCTGCTCAAAGACTCCTGAGTAAGTGCATTTAAGGAAGTCAGCATCTTCTGCACTAATTTACTAATACATGGATATATACTGTGACATGGGTAGGCCAGCATAAAATACATTTTGATACCTTAATATATTGTGGAATCAATTGCAAAAATTATACTTTTAGCAGAAAACATCCGTTGCATTCTGACCTTCATATGGAACGGAAAAATGCTAGCCCTTCCATGGTGTTGAAATGGAAATCAACAGATGATTTATAGCCAGTCTGTTAAGGCGTAGAACAAGTATAAAGAGATCTGAAGAGCTGTGGTTATCTCAGTTAACTCTGGAGATCTACACTGAAACAAAAATGCTGCGGAAAAATTGTAAAGGGCTTAAAAATTTAAAATGTCAAAACAGAGATATTTGGATGTAATATAGTGTGCACAGTATTACAAGCAAAAAAAAAAAAAATAGAACTCTGAAACAAAAAGTGAAATTTCCATGGCATTTGGGTTTAGTCAAGACAGTACCTACCAGAACTTAAGGAACACTGCTTTAAAAGTAAAGTGCATCTAATGATGAGGACCATTTACACCTTTGTAGTGAACAGTGGTCATGCAATCAAAAGTTATCTAGTCAAGGGGGAGAATACACACTTGGACTATATAAAGACTGCTAAATGAATTTTCTATGCAATTTTAAAGTGGCTTCAAGCATGTGTTGCTCCTGCTCAGAATGTTTGTTTTTATTCTTGTTTTGTTTCCTTCCACAAGGGATGACATGCCTGCAGCTCTGGAAGCTTTAACCAAGTGTTATAAGAAGTATGGTAAAATTCTTCAACTTCATAACATCTACTGTAGACTGGTAGAAAAAGGAGATGCTGATCTTCTACAGAAGGGTTAGTTTCATGTAGTCAAATGCTGTCTGGTTGTATGAACTGTTTTCCAGAGGCTTTTCTTCCAGGACTTGCGTATAATTTCTTTTAACTGAAAGACAAAAATTGTTTGCATTTTTATGTGTAACTTTAAAGCACTTAAATGATGTCTACATTCTTCAGATTAAGAAATTGATTATAATTTTAAATTTAAAACAACTGATGTTTAATACAGCATTGACGCAACGTACCTATTTTTCAAATAGTTGTGCATTTCAGAAACCTTACATCCTCACTTTCTGTGAGCAGAGCATGCCACTATATAGTCTTGTCTGTTTTGTTGAATTTAATTTAAAATGTAGTGCAAATAAAACAAAAACATTTTTAATATGCTCAAGGTCAGAGCTTCAAGAAATTGTGTCATATGTTGTAATCTTTCTGTATGTTTCAAAATTTATTCTCCCTATAGCTTATTCTTGGAGTTTTTTGAGGCTTGAAAAATACTGGTATTAGGAATGTCTGACATAAATATTAAAATGCATCAATATATTTAGTAAATTAATGAGCTTTATTTTCTCTTTAGTTTCAGATTTTATAAGCAGAGAATATGGTGACATGATGGCTCTTTATGATCTCTTCTTCGCCTTCTTGCAAACAGGAAAATACAAAGAGGCCAGGAAGGTCATAGAGGTGGGATCTTAACTATAGTGCTCTAATCTTGCAGCTATTTAGACTCTTAATTAGAAACATTTCAAGTTTTTAACCTTTAATTAGACTCGTTCTGATTCATGTTAATAGAATTCAATTCCAATAATAAAAAAAGCTCGACCAGCTTTACTTTGTATAATTACAGTTCAGAAGAGAGGCAGTTGTCTTGTATGTTGAAATTGTTTCCTCACTTTTTCAAATTTGCTCTTATATATCAAAATGATATTTGCATATTAAATATCGGATTGTGGAACAATTAAATTAAACTGGCATTCCTGGGTGTAAAGTTGCTAATCCTCTTTCCGAAGGAATTCTTTGTTCTTAAAAGCACTGGAATTTAATTTGCTGCAGACCATGCTCAGATTTATTTGTAATGCTTGTCTACAAGTTAATCAGCCAAACAAGTGCTGTCTGCTACTGTTTGGCATTTAATTTAGCATTTCTTCTCCCTCTCCCTTTTCCAGGATAGTAAGCAGCTTATAGGAAGTGGTAGGTGACAAACTTGGTCTATTTAGGATTAGTATATTTTATCTAGACTTGATTGAAATTGTGCTTACTGAAATTGATAAGTCAAAGGGGCAGCTGCAGAGTCTGCCCAGATTGTGATTATTTTTCTTCCTAACACAGTTGTATGTTTTTAAAATGCTGCATAAGTTTTCCAGCTAATGCATGGGAGGAGGCATCTTGCAGAAAAAGTAATACTTTGTCCTCAACTTTTGTGTTATGTGCATACACAACTCTAACCTGATTTTTTTTTGTCTTTTCCTTCCTAAGACAAAGAATGCTTGTTCTCCTAATTCCCCTTAGAGTATTTGAAATACCAGTTATCCCTGCTTGAATTGTCTAATTCTAGCGTTTGAAAAATCTTAACTGAAGATCTACTTGTTTGTCTATGGTGGAACAATACTGTCCTGCTGTGGGGTGAAGGGAAACTGCTAAGCACAGTGCTGAAGCATTGATATTTCTGTTCTGAGAGGAGCACAGAATCTCATAATACACAAGAAGAAAAAAAATATCAGTAACTGACAGTAGATGACACTGAGGAGTTGAGTTCTTTCTACAGTGATTAAAGCATATAGGAGGTAAAAGGATGAAATCTGCGATTTGGAAGTAAAACTAAAGCTAAATGAGTAAAACTGTTACTTCAGGTGATTTAGCAGCTCTTTCTTTGATAATGGCATTTTATTTCTCAAAATTTATGTTGTTGTCTGGAGTTCAGTAATCATGAATAGGAAAGTAAGAAAGTTATCAAATTCTTGGGGCTTTGACACTTTTGTGATTTTCTTAATAGGTACCAAATTATCTTTGCAGATATTCAGTATTTGGTAATGGATCATAAGTTTTAGTAACCACAGATGCTTAAGCATCAAATATCTGGTGATTAAATGGTAGTTTTCCTGCCTTTTAAACTATTTAAAGTAGGTTTTCTTACTTCAACCTACCTTCCATGAAGTATGAGCTATAGCTTTGTATATGCTGTTGAGGAAAAGCTGTTTTAAATTCCGGAATTATTAGTAGTATACGAATTTAACTAGGAATAGTAAGAATGCATTTTACCAGTGGATAAAGTGGCACAACATCGATTACTATATGGTGCATGATATTTTCGGTATGGTTGTGTTACATAACAATATATTAAGTATTTTCAAAGCAATTTTGTTCACAAGGGGAGGGCAGAAATCTTAAAATTGATATTTTACCAGAGAAGGAAATTGTATTGTTTTAAACCATAGGCATGTTCCTATTTGCTTTTCTGTTCGTTGGGAAGTCAAAGCCTTAATCAGTATAATGTGGAAGATGGAGTACAGGGTCTTTGTGTATCCTTCTCTCTAGTCCAGTGGGTTTTGTGACTAAATTACTTGTCTTGATGGTCACCTCAGATAGTTTTTCTATTTTCTTTGCTTATGAAATAGAATTCAGTAAAGGAGATAAACCGGTGCCGCTTTCTCTTTGCAGGTGCTGTTTCACAGATTACCTTTTAGTACTTTCATCAAGTACTGCTGATTATGGTGGTCACTTGATTTTAGTGATATCGTTTATTTTGAAAGTATCTGTGGAATTAATAAAGAGTATCTACAAGGGTAGTAATGAAACTGGAAAAAATTTCCTTAGGTGCTAAGGATATGAGAACCTTAAAGGATATGGTTACTTAAATGGAGTGTTACTCATTGGAGACCATTGCCTCTGCTTGCTTTTGCTATTTTTAGAAATCAGAGGTATTCGAGGTGGTTAGGTGGAATTTAGTGACAAGTGCTGCTTTGAAAAACTTGAAACTCAAAGCCCCAGCAATGAGGAAATAACTCTTAAATCTCAGATCTTTGGTAAAATGTGAGTGGGTGGCAATACTGGGAAAGAAAGAAGGATAAGATTAGAGTGAGATGATAGAAATTAGGTCAGAGTTGTGTATGTTCCATGTGTATGGCCACAAATGTATTGTGAATGCATATATATAAGCTTGCATTGTGGGATGTAGCAAGAAAGCTGAGAGCTTTGGGGCTCATCTCCTTGCTGGAAGAACAGCAAGACTAAGCTGAGAATGACAGTATAAAAGAAAGAAAGGGGAATAGAAAGGAAATGAAGCAAAGAATGCATCTGACCAGTGCTAGAACAACTAGACTGAAGGATGTGGTAGTTTGGTAGTGCAAGTCTCTTCTGAAGCAATGCTAACTGGAAGAGAAGCTGTGATTGAGAAGACTATGGGAGGAAATGCAGTTTCTGAGGCATCACAGTTTGTATGATAATGTTGCTGGACTGCCTTGTTAAGCTTTTGAAAATCTGCGTTCTCAGAGGCAATGGCTCCAAATAAGGTAGCCTTGGCTGCTCTGTGAAGTGTAAGTCTGTTTTATTCCAGCTGTACCTGGAGATTCCTGAGCCCTCGAAGGCATGCTGTGGTAAATGGACGTGCTGGCAGACACTGTTTTGCTTTACACTGGAAACAAGTTCCACCACTGGGTGCTGTAGTATGTCAGTGCATGATTCTTCTTAAGTGCACTTCAGGTGATAAGTTTTCTTTTATCTTGAGTCCGTCAAAGATGATCCTGTCAAAACTAAGTTGGCACATCTCTCTTCTTGCCCCTTACCACCAGGTCACATACTAACTTGCTTTCCCTTGGATTGGCATAGCATGACTTCCATGTCATCAAATCTAGCTCTGGCTACTTGGGGTTTTTCCCTTACTTGGAAAGGCAGCTTAATTGCCTTAATTCAAGTCAGTGTGTTTTGACTTTAACTAAACTACATTAAAACTAATGTAGGCTAAAAGAAAGGGATATGAATTTTCAGTACATGGGATTAGGGGGGAAAGTACCTTCTAGAAAAATATTTACATGAATGTTGTCTTATTTCAAAAATATTTAATCAGATTTCCTCCTGGAGAGAGGTCTTGTGTAATTATTTATTGCTCCAGGTAGTAGGTCAGAGAATCTAGAACTGCTTGACAGAGTATTCTTTTCGGTCTGCTGTATATATTATGAGATAATTTTCTAGAGCCTAGTCCCTCAGATCTCTCCAATCTTACCTGTTGGCAGTACTGGACAGTTTAAAATCCCTTGTGTTTACTCAGTTATTGACTGCCACTTTATTAACCTAATAGAGCTCATGGTTAAGAGCTGTACTAATGTGAAGGTCATCCAGGAGAGTAGGAATGAAAATGGGAATGTCTTCATTTATTCATGCTGGATGCAGCTATTAAAATACTTGTTTAGTCTATGTGTAATGAAGCCCATGTCCACTCTTGGCCCTTTCTGGTAGAGTTAGAAGATTTTTATGTCATCCAGTCAGTCCTGCAGCAGAGGTTCAAGCAAGCCCATCTCTAAATCTGCTCAGTGGAAGTCTAAACTGTGTTTTTGTGAAGTAGAAATGAACACTTCATACCTGTGACTAAATATGCAAGGTGTAAAACTGGTGTTAAATCCACTTCTGCACTGTAGTGATAAAATAATTGCACTTTGTTTGAAGTTTCATTGTACAGCAAAATACTTCGCTAAATAAGGCCCCCATTCAGAAATATAACAGATCACTTTCATTTTTAGTTGAGTGCTCATGGACTCCTCTGATAGGAACTATGGGTTGGAAGCAGTGTTGGTCTGTCTTTGTTTTGTCTGAGAGATAACTTCTTGAAATCTTTCTAGATCAAATCACATCAGCTGTTAAATTAACAGCTATTAATTTGTTACCTCAGTGAAAGAGTAAAAGGTCTCATTTCTGCTCTGGTTTTGGTTTTACTAGAAATGAAGGCTAAGAGGATTAATGTGTTTGGATATGGCAAAATTTTTCAGAAGATCAACCTGTACAGTTTGCTACCACTAGAGGAACCTGCTTGGAAAATGGTGATGGATAGTGCATGGCTTCAGGATTCTTGTAACCAGATTTTAATTAAGTGTGATACTATCTTCATCTTCTGCTCTCATATTAAATATGTCATTTATATTTAATAGTTAAATATATCATACCATATCCCACATATCTCAAGACATTTATGTGAAGAATTAAGGGACGAATGTGAAATAGTTTAATGAGATGTGTTATGATGTGAATAAATGCAGGAAAAGGCATTTGCTGCTGGAATCTGAGACCTGACAAAAGGACTGTTTTGGGTGAGTATAGTGTACAGGAATATATCTATCAACAGATGTCAGGTTAATTTAGGAGGTAAATAGATTTAAGCAAAGAATTGTGACATCCACTGCCAGCAGACCTCAAGATACCAGTTGCCATTGGATTTAATCTACCATAAAAACAATGAGAATATTTCTACTTGATATTGAGAGATTACAACCTTCTTTCATCCAGATTGCTTTTTTTTAAGAGTCTACATCATAAAATTGAGTCTTGCTGATTTTATGCTGGAGATAAACTATCAGTAGAAGATGCTTTCTTGATTTGTGACAGCAGGATTTAGTGGGGGGTGTTTATGTGTAATTTAATGATGGTTATATCTACTGTCTGAATTTACCTACAGATACTTGTTTTTGATCCTGTTGAGAAAAGAGTGGAGATGATTAAAACAAAATTTAAATGTTTGTGAACCAAATTGTATTAGATAACATTGGTCTGAGATTTAGGAATAGTTTGTAGGGGGTGTGATAGCTTTTATTAGAGTCACTGTATACAACTGAGAGGGAGGGGAAAGGCTGAAGGGCTTTTAGGCATGCAAACCCTATAATTACAAGAAAAAAAAAAATTTTTTTTCTTACTATTATTGAGTCCTGGAACTCCAATAAAAGCATTACTTCTCCTTTGGAAACTGGACTCCAATAGAGTTAGTCATTGGTGAACTTGGATTTTGTGTCCATGCGTGTATGTGGGTTAATTTAAAAAAAGGATGCTTACTAGTTCAGTGCACATTTTTTAGAAGTTCTTAAGTGTTGCTCTCTTAAAGAAAAGGAATATGTTTCAAGTAAGTAAATTTGGTAAAGGAGATTACTACTGAAAAAATTCCTTCCAGAAAGAGAGAGGGTAACGTGTTCAGAATGTGGGATCATGGCAAGAGCTGTGCTTCTTTTCTTAGCTCCAGGGTCTTTCTGTTAGAAGGAAGAGGTTTTTAATGTTTTTTTCATTCATCATACAGCATCAAACCACATTTCAAGGCCAAGTGCAAATTTTTGCTCCTTTTTGAGTCTAGGATATTCCTGATGATTTTGTTTTGAGCGGGGTTTTTTCATGTTTCTTATGTCACGTTTTCTTCCAGTGTGATTATCTTATTGTCTAATAATACTGTCTAATACTTCACTGCCTGATTTATCTTGGAAATCTTCCTGGTAAACATAAAACATTTCAATAGTGATTAAACATACATCAGTTTCAGTTGTTATGATTAAGTTGTAAAACTCTTTCCTATTTTTATTTTACTATTTTTGGAAAATAATCTAGTTGCCTTACATTTTTTTAACGTTTGCCTAACATAAAGCAGCACATAGGTCCCTTTCAAGTGAAATAAATTTAGTCATGAGTATTTACTCAACAGATACTAATTGTGTTGGTAAAGTCAATGAACTGTGAAGCTGACAGAAGTTTTGAGGCTAATACATACTTCAGGAAAAAAAAACGCAAACTAACAGTAAAAATTTTCCTAGTGAAGACTGTAAGCTTGGTATTTTCTTTTTGTGAACTACTGCTTTTTGTGTAAAGATTACCGTAATAAAAGTAGACTGGTTGCTATCTTGGGTAATTGTAGGATAGGTGGAAAGTATGAGCCTGAATTCTAATCACTCACAACAGGAGAGTTAGGGAGGGATAGGTATGTGGACATGTGTCCCTTTGTCTTTTATTAAGTATCTAGTGGTGCAAATAAAATATCAAATACCCTTTAATTGAGTAGATTTTGAAGGCATGACTTGCAGTGGAGCAGCTCGTAAGTTTTAATACTCCAGTACTGCATCAGAGTACTTACCTCATCAGACATGAAAAGTAGTTACATGGAAGGTATATTTATAATTGTATTCAGGCTTTCATACACTTAGCCCTTGCCCAGAAAGCTGAACAAGGGTCCACATATTTCAGATGAGTTTCTTGTTGAAGACAGTTACACAGATTGTGATGTGTTCAGTCATATTTATTTCTGGTCAAAATTACTTACAAAGAACAAAAGGAATGATTAATTTTTTAGAGAAATCCCATCTTGGTTATGAGCAGTTTACAAGGTTTTCTTTTTTTTTTTAAAAAGAGTAAAGTGATTGAGAGATCTTTCCATGCCATCACCTAAGAAACCATTTTTAAAATCCATGACGACGAAACTTCTTTCAGAGTGGGAAATGAACTTCTAGAAAAAGTATTGCTTCCATTGCCAACCATTTACAGCTGTAGCTCTAATGTAATCCTGGTAGTACAGTAACTTAAAGAAAAACTGAACTAGAAGAGAACTGAAATGGTTTATTAGACAATGGATATGATTGCAACAGGAAAGTTGCTTTTTGATGCCTAGATTATAATTAGATCCCTCTGTCTCCAAAGCTGGATCTTTGGTAAACTTCTGGACTATTGCGTATAATTTGGTATGTTTAGAGCTGATAACCAAGATAGTCTCCTTTTTTCTGTATATCTCACTATGATACTTCACTTACATTTTGTGAAAAGTTTTATAATGTGAGAAATAGAACAAAGTGGTATACTTTCATGCATATAACTCTATTTTAAAAATAGTAAATGTTTAATCCGTATTTTTTAATTTGAAGGTGAAGGAGTGTTTAGTAAGAGGAGAAAACAAAATAGAAGAGTAGCATAATTCCATCTTGTCCAACAACTAGGTTAAGATGGCTACATAAGGTACGGGAATTTTGTACCTGTGTGTTCTTCTAACTTCTGATTAAGAAGTGAACGTATTGCTTAGTAGAAGAGAAGACTGTTGCTGAGAGTTTTAATACTGAGGAAGATTCAAGCAAAACATACGGTGTTCTATGTTGTAAAAAATTTTGTTCAAGTAAGCTGCCATGCAAAAATATCCCAGGCTTTGTTGAAGCTGCATGGAATTCGTGAGATTTTCCTACGCGTTTTTGTGGAATCAGGGATAAATCTGTCTTTAAATTAAGAACTTCCCATCACGTGTTCTGTTTTCACTGATGCTTATGTTAGGGAGAGCTGTTGGAAATGACATACATCAGTTCTTATAGCTGTCTGTTCAAGGCTGTCTATTCCAAGAAGTAGTGCATTTTCTTGCAAGACATTGCTTTGGCATTTAAATCTCAGTAACTGGTTCTGGTACTGGTAGCATAAGTCTGTTGTGGCTGTTGATGTAACTCTTCATGAAATGTTCTTCTTCCTTCAGCAGCATTAGCTGTCTCTTGGTATTACTGACTTTTTCAGCTACAAAGAGAGGAGTGAATGGATCTACCCTTCCAAAGAATACCATTAAAAAGTGCCACATGAATGTTGTTTATAAAATTTGGCTGTTTTCAGTAAGTTTGAATTGGTGATTACAGTAGAACTGTTTCCCTAAGAAAAGAATGAACTTTGTAGAGAAAATACAGGGATTTTGAAGAAAACGTAAACCAGTTAAGGAGGTCAGAGTTACTCTAATGGCTGGAACTGGTGTGTTACTCACAGTGAAGTTACATCAGGCGGGGCCAGAGTAAGTTGACCAGTATATATAAGAATTATTTTGCCAAACAGTGCCGAGTAGTAATTTGTGAGAGTGCGCTGCTGGCATGTTGAAACAGAAGTCATCCATCTCGTGTCATGTATATGCCAATGAAAAATGCTTCTGCTGGCTTTCAAATAATTATGCAACCTAAGCCAGCTAGAGCAGAAGTGGCACTATTAGGGGACAGATTCAGCTAGTTTCCAGAAAGTCATTGTTTTGAACAAGATACAGGGTTTCTGGTCTGTAAGGTCTGTAAGTTGTCTCTTGTGGGTTTTCTCTCTAAGCAAGTTTTGTGTTTAAAGAGCAGAAGTTTGGTTTAGGCAAGTAGAGAGAAGTGAATAAATATTTCTGTGTATCTTCTGTAAATCATTTAACTTTTTGTCAAAAAGGGTTTTTTTGAAAGCAAGTACTGTTGCTCTATTGGCTGTAAAAGTTATAAAATGCTAATGTAAGCAGAATTTGAATGTTTCTATCATTATCTAAAAATCTAGGAAAACATCTAATAGATTCCTCTCTGACAGGTCAGTATTTTCCCAGACAGTCTGTTTTCTTTCAGCTCTAAGAGGTAGAAATTACCTCAAATAAAAATGTTAGTACAGAAAAGCTGGTGATTGGACTCCTTCAGTTTGAAGGACTGGTTCTAGGAAGGAGGAGAACAAATCAAATGCTTTTAGAGCTTTAGGATCACTGCATTTACATGATTTTTGAGTGCGGCTTGACTAGAGTTCTTTCCAAGATGCAGCATATTTTCTTCCTTTCTGGTTAGTTTTCCTTTCTGTGTGTGAAGGTACAGAACTGGTAAATAAATTAGTGTAGGTATAAATGTAGTATAATTATTGTAGAAATGTGGAATGTGCTGAGTTGGAAGGGACCCATCAGGATCATTGAGTCCAACTCCTGGCCCTGCACAGGATGCCCCAAGAATTGCACCGCGTTTAAGTTGAACCTCAGAAACATAGTAACAGAGTTGATCAGAGTATGGACTGGTTTCTGTAGGAGATATGATGAAGTAGGTGAGTCGTGCTTAGCCTAGAGAAGGAACAGTGAAACTGGGAATTATTTTATATACTGCCATTGAATTATACGAAATTAAGAAGATAAAGGAAAACCAATTTTGCGTCATCTTCTAATACAAAATCTAGAGGTCTCAAATGAAGCTAGTAGAAGTTAGGCTGCAAACAAACAAAAAGTGGTAGTATTTTGGTTGTTTTCAGCAGAAAGTCTTGGTGGCAACCCTTTGCCAAAAGATCTATGGTGTTCCAGGGGCATCCAGAAAAACTCCTGGAAGAGAAATCGCTTATTAGAAACACTGTGATCCACTGAACCTCAGGTAGCTGGAGAGTGGAAGAGCACTAAAGGGAAAGTATTGCTGTGATTGCTGACATTTTATATTCTCCTTTATTCACTGTGTTAGGGAGAGGATAACAAGCATTAGTTTGGAACGGCACAACTGTTTTATATTCCAAGAGAACGTAAAAGCCAGAAAACCTCCATGTTTAGTTTAGATGCTATATGAACTGCCTGAGACTCTCAAAAGGAAA
>NW_020956177.1:71587-148700 GCF_003031625.1 Empidonax traillii | reverse complement strand
AGATTCCTCTCTGACAGGTCAGTATTTTCCCAGACAGTCTGTTTTCTTTCAGCTCTAAGAGGTAGAAATTACCTCAAATAAAAATGTTAGTACAGAAAAGCTGGTGATTGGACTCCTTCAGTTTGAAGGACTGGTTCTAGGAAGGAGGAGAACAAATCAAATGCTTTTAGAGCTTTAGGATCACTGCATGTACATGATTTTTGAGTGCGGCTTGACTAGAGTTCTTTCCAAGATGCAGCATATTTTCTCCCTTTCTGGTTAGTTTTCCTTTCTGTGTGTGAAGGTACAGAACTGGTAAATAAATTAGTGTAGGTATAAATGTAGTATAATTATTGTAGAAATGTGGAATGTGCTGAGTTGGAAGGGACCCATCAGGATCATTGAGTCCAACTCCTGGCCCTGCACAGGATGCCCCAAGAATTGCACCACGTTTAAGTTGAACCTCAGAAACATAGTAACAGAGTTGATCAGAGTATGGACTGGTTTCTGTAGGAGATATGATGAAGTAGGTGAGTCGTGCTTAGCCTAGAGAAGGAACAGTGAAACTGGGAATTATTTTATATACTGCCATTGAATTATATGAAATTAAGAAGATAAAGAAAAATCAATTGTGCGTCATCTTCTAATACAAAATCTAGAGGTCTCAAATGAAGCTAGTAGAAGTTAGGCTGCAAACAAACAAAAAGTGGTAGTATTTTGGTTGTTTTCAGCAGAAAGTCCTGGTGGCAACCCTTTGCCAAAAGATCTATGGTGTTCCAGGGGCATCCAGAAAAACTCCTGGAAGAGAAATCGCTTATTAGAAACACTGTGATCCACTGAACCTCAGGTAGCTGGAGAGTGGAAGAGCACTAAAGGGAAAGTATTGCTGTGTTTGCTGACATTTTATATT
Source organism: Empidonax traillii (assembly GCF_003031625.1). Taxonomy (NCBI): domain Eukaryota; kingdom Metazoa; phylum Chordata; class Aves; order Passeriformes; family Tyrannidae; genus Empidonax; species Empidonax traillii. The sequence goes on along the minus strand of NW_020956177.1, from coordinate 147,811 downwards.
CTCCTTTATTCACTGTGTTAGGGAGAGGATAACAAGCATTAGTTTGGAACGGCACAACTGTTTTATATTCCAAGAGAACGTAAAAGCCAGAAAACCTCCATGTTTAGTTTAGATGCTATATGAATTGCCTGAGACTCTCAAAAGGAGAAAAAAACCACAACAAAACTAAAACCCATACAAATACTTTAAGACTCAATAATAGATTTTTTTTTGTTTAGTCCATTGAAACAAGCAAGATCAAAATTGTAAATGGGAATTTGGAAGAGTAATTAGAGTAACAGTTTTTTCTTTATTTTTTTTTTATTCCATGCATTTTTTGTTCTGTATTTTAGTCTGCGGTATTGTAGAAAGACTGCTTGCTGCTAAATGCAATGTTTAAAATTCCCTAAGATTGTAAGGGATAAGCTACAAATATGGACTATCAGGCAAGCCCTGGAGATTTAGTTAATCTGACCTAGATGTTCTTTTGATGATTGAGACCTGCAGTATGTGAAAACACTTCTCAATTTCAAAATGAAACACAAGGATATCTGTTGTATAACTCAGCTGTCCTTGTAGTGACAGACACATCAATCATTTCTGAACAGGAAAGGATTTACTATAAAAAGTTAGTAGGTTTGGAGCTGTTGAGTTCATTGGCATTCGGATCAGCAATGATATTGGAAGTTGTAAGTGAATTCAGCATTTGAATTTTACCATGTCCTAAAGAGGATTAGCTACAAATGCAGGCAACATACTTTTTTCTTTTTCATTTTCAAGAGCCTGTTGTGTATCAAGAGCCTGTTGTGTAAGATGTTAATTCTTGACTTAATTTTCAGCATGTTTTATGTGAAACTGCTTGTAGCTCATAAAAAAGCACTGAACAGGTACCTATAAATATAAATAACTGTGGGGAGGACAAAACTGAACAAACAATTAATTGGAAAAAGAGCATGTACCTGGAAAGCCAAACCATGTTTATGTATACCACTTTTGAATACTTGAGAAGCCAGTATTTTTCTGTAAGCTCTTGGGTAGAGACTTTTTTTTAGTACAGCTAAACACATAGAGATGCTCCATGTTGAGGATCTGTGGAGTTAGTGTCCTGTTTTTTGCAAAACCTTACAATGACTGCATAAAATGGTTTGGGTGATTGGTAGGATTATATGGCCTAAGATGTACTCTGCAGAGCACTGTTTCCTTTGTATTTAGCAAATTTTAACAGTTTTGATTGAAGTTTTGTATGCTACTTTTCTGGTGTATGGTGAAAAATTTCAGAAGGATGGAATGGTAATAATTCTGCAGTTGGAGAGTATGGGAAAAGAAAATTATTTGTATTTAATGGTGTTGGTAAATTGACTTTTTCAATAGTAATATTTCCACTCTTTTCAAACTGGGACTTAATATTTCTCAGAGCTTTTTGTTCAAATTGCCTCTTCTATGCCAAGTAGCATTAAAAGTTTGGAAGTTGCACTTCACGTTTAAACAGTAGAGATTTCTTACGATATTAACAGCTAAAAGCCTTCAAGAGTCAAAACGTGTTTCTCTGTAGGGTGAACAGACACTTCCTTGGAATTACTTTGAACTATATTAATATGAATCTGGACACCTGAAATGAAAGCCAGGTCCTCTCTGTGAATGATCTTTGTGCTAAAACAAGATAGTGTAAGGCAATTAAATCCATGTACTCTGTGTGAGGGAAGGGTAAGATGTGAAAATGATTGATGCTTTGCACACTTTTTTTTTCTCTCTAACTTTTTTTAGATATGTTGTGCATGAGTCCTAGAGTGCTTATAACATGTTTCTTTAAGAATTTTGACTTTTCCTTTATTTATTTAAGAGTTTTATTTTAGTGGAGGAACTACTATTTTGGTTATGGTCTGTGGTGCTGAGAAGGTACAATGTGGTAGTCTGTACCAAATGGAGTTCAAACAAAAGCCATGAACTTCTATTATGAATATATGTATTATGTTTACTTTTCCTTAGAATGTTCTCTGTGAAGTAATGTGTTTCTTCTTGTGGAAATATTTTACAGACTCCTGGCTTGAGAGCACACTCTGGAAGATTGCAGTGGTTTGCAAAAAGGTGTATATCAAATAATCAGGTATGTGACTCGTATGATGTGTTCTGTGGAACTGTCATTATATTCCAGGAAGAATTGTTTTGAAATACTTCCTCGCTTGACTTTTATGCTTGTGAAAGGACATGTGACAGGCTGATGAGGTGAACTTAATGCTTGGTGTAAATGCTGTTGGGTACTTAAAACAGAAATAATATTTTAGCTGAATGCACACAGCTATCTGTGTATCTCAGTATGTGTGCTTAGATAGAAAAATAATTGTTTGGCTGAGGTATAACTATGTTCTTCCTTCTTTCTTTTGAAAGATGGAAACTTTGGAACAGTTGGTAGAATTAACTCAAAATCTCTTTGAATGTGATCGAGATGAGATGTACTACTACCTGCTTCAACTGTGTGGTAAGTGAGCTTGAGAGCTCGAAAACGTTATAATCTGTTTTCTTTCATGGGTGGGGATAGGAAATAACCCTGGAGAGAAGTTATATCTTGATATGCAATTAGCCTGGGTAGCATTTCTGAGGCCTCTTGCAGGTGAGGGGAGGTCAGGTTTTTGTTTTTACCTGCAGACCTGAACACTTATGTAGCACTTGCATAGTACAAGTCTTCCAATCTGTGCTATTCTCTTGTGTTGTAATGTGAAAGTTAATTCTGTTTTGGTTTTCAGTATGTTTAAAGAAGAAAACCTGCTTCTCTGTTCTCTTCATAACTAATAAAAATCTGTGGTCTCCAGGTTTGTAAAGGTTCATATATTTATTTTATTTACCAGTTCTTCATCAGCCTCAACCTAACTTTTGCATCATTTATAGGAATAGAACAGTTTTTAAAAATGAAAGTTCATTTCCGTGGGATAGACACATAGGATGTGTCTGTAGTGGTTTTCATTCCTCTCCTCTGTATTTTTTGGTCTGTGCTGGTTTTGTTATTCAATGTATCATAAAAAAAATTTTGAAGCCTTCACTTATTTTAAAGTCTTGAAAAAATGCATTGTTTTAAAATTGGATATGGAGCACTAAATAGTAAATTGGGATGTAAAGCATTATAGTGATTACTATGTACTTGGGCAATACATGTGTGTATATATATATATTAATGAGCCATTTGATATATTTGGTAATGGGAAGACTTTCTTTTGAGTTTAAATAATTTTAGGTTGTTCCCCATGTATAGGACTAAGACTAGCGATGCTCTAATGCTAGATAAAGTATTATTCAAACCGTCTTTTTTCTTTCTATATGGTGATGATAGAGACCTCTTCTCCACTGCACTAAGCTCGAGCTGGAGAGATGAGAACTTCCACAGAAAAATGACCAGAGACCCCTTGAGAATTTTGCTGCCTTTTATTTCCTAAGCCTTGGAAAGCTTCAAACAGAACTGTAGCGTTACCTAATTCTGGCTTTGCCCATACTGGTTCGCCATCAAAAATCAAGTAGGCCTGAAAATCAATCTTGTCTGAACAGGGAGGGAGCCTTCCTATTTCTCTGCTCATCCTGTTCACCTCTGGCAATGACTAACTCTGACAGTGTGCCTGCTAGGAAGAGAATCTAAGAAGATACAGTTTATCAAATTCTGTCATGCAAAATCTTCAGTCTTCTTTCAGAAGACAGAACCAATTCCATCTATTCAAATAACTGGAAAACATTTGTAGGTTTCTGTCACCACAAAAGACAAAACCCATCCACAATCCTGCTTTCAACCATTTTAGATTACCTATCAAAGCTGCCCCATGCACAAGGATAGTAGAGTTGTCATTGTGTACCTAAGCCATAACTTCAGATCTATTTTAGGCATATAAGAAAAGAACCTACCATCTAGTCCAAGCAGTGATCAAAAATGTTGAAAACAAGGCATTTGTTTTTTTAGAATCACAGAATAATTCTTGCTGGAGAGAACCTCGGGAATTTTAAGCCTAGCCGTTTCCTGGAGCTAGGACAGCTCCAAAATCAGATCACAGCATGGCCTTGTTTAGTAAAGTTTTGAGTGCCTCCAATGGTGGAAATCAAACAGCCTCTCTGGACAGTCTCTTCCAGAGAGATCGTTCTCAGATACTCCACTGCTGCAGCTTTTAACCATCACTTGTCATCCTTTATTGTGCACTTGGAAGGAGAGATTGACTCACTCTGCTTTGTAGCTGTTAGTTAGGTAATTGAAGGCAGCAATTGCATTCCCTGTTAGCCTGCTTTTCTCCAGGCTGCCCAGAACTCATCTTCTTTGACTTCCTCTCCTTCCTGATCTGCTCCAGCCCCACAGAGGTACAGAAGATCCCGAGTTGGAAGGGACCCACATGGTTGAATTTGCTCCAGTTGCTAGGATCTCTTACAGTTGTGGAACCCAAAACTATGACAGAATCAACAGTGAAGAATTGACAAAATTTGCATGCATGACAGAAGAATTAAACCTAATTCAAATGAAATGCCAAGGCGGTTTACTGGGAAGGACATTTCTGCTTTAGAGAGCTCATTTTTACTGGGATGTAAATCAGTAGTGTCTGGTAATCATAAATGCTTCACAGCTGGTAACTGCAAAGCTAGAAAATGTAAAGGCAACAGGAGAACACCTGCTTAGGTAGTCAAATAGTAGTTAACTGTTTTCTTTAAGTCCAGATTTCTATTTACTTCTAGTGATGCACATATGAATTTCTATTAACAATCAAGAGTAATAGAACTGATGAGCTGGGAGGATCACTTCTGCAATACTTTCTAGCTAATTTCTCGTTCATTTGAAAATTCGTGTAATCTTTGGGGTTTTTTCTGTTTACATCCTCTGGCGTCCTCAATGTATTAAAATAGTTCAGAACTTTTCAAATTGATGCTCATATGAAGCAGAAGTACATGACTAATTGATTAATTATTTTCCGAAGACACCTTTTTTGAATCACTTTAGATAAGTATGTACACTCTAGATGTGCTTTTATGTGAAGATTTTAATCTTGTTTCAGAGAACAATGATGACTGGGGGAAGGCTGAAGCTGTTTGGACTAAAATTCAAGAAGAAAATATTGTTCCTCGTGAGAAAACACTAACTTTACTTGCTGATATATTTGAGAAAAATGGTCAGGTTGTTCCATTTGAAGTACCTAAGGTAATTGGAGTTTAACTTTCCTGGCTAACATCACTTTTGAATGTATTTCTTCTCATAAAAAAAACGTTAACAGATAGCATTACATTAACTTAAATGTTTGTATCTTTTAAAGGTTAGGCATGAAGACAGGAGAAGTTTAAGTGCTGTTATTGAGGAAGAAAGAAAAATAAGGATGCTTTGCAAGAAAAATAAAGCAAAAGGTAAACTGAAATCCACTGGGTTTTCTTCCCCTTCCACATTCATTTTAAGGTTTCAATTACTTGCAGTGCTCTTTTGTGCAAACTTCCCTGTCTCAAATAAGAACAGAATTGATTTATGCATTTATGTTTGACTTTTATATAGAAGAGAGGAGATTACTTCAGTGCAGTTCCTTTGGCTTAGTCTGTATTTAATCATTGGAAATCCATTGGTATCCATCTCATCCCGAAGCAGGGTGACAGAGTCAGATTTGGCTTTACTGGACCTTGCAAAGCAGGGTCAGAATCAATCACAGAATGGATTGGAAGGGACCACAGTGGGTCGTATGGTCCAACTTCCCTGCTCAAGCATGGTCATTCTAGAGCAAATGGCACAGGGTTGTTGAGTATCTCTGGTGAGAGAGACTCCACAGCCCCTCTGGCCAGTCTGTTCCAGTGCTGGGTCACCTGCACAGTAAAGAAGTTCTGCCTCATGTTTGGGTGGAACTTCCTGTGCATCAGTTTCTGCCCATTGCCTCCTGTCCTATTGCTTGGCACCACTGAGAAGAGCCTGGCTCCAAATCAGTCTATTTCTGGTATTTGCCAAGGAGCAGAGCATTGAATGTTCTGGAAATCGATATTTTGTTCATCTATACTATAGTAACTAGGTACCTCCCTTGAAAGTGGTTTAGAAAATTCAGTAGGTTTAAAGAGTTTAATTATGCTGAATGAGGAACATTTATAAAGCAAGACATCTAGTAGTTCTCTGAGTATATTTTACAGCTTGGACACAGTTTTTTAAGCTTTGAGTTCATTTACACATTTAACTTATGTTGTGAGTAAAATGACCCCATAGAGTTATTCAGTCTAAATATTCAGTCTGTATAGATGAGGAGTCTGAGGTTGAGTCAAGACATTCTGTATATAGCCAGTGCAATATCATATTAAGAGTTACGAGTGTTATGGCACCAATAAAGTTAATGTTTTCAGGAGATTCTTCATGCTGGTAACTTTTGGGAATCATAAGTAAATGAGAAATGCAGAAACATTTTCATCTAAAATCAGGCAAAATTAATGGAATGTACTTCAAAACATTATCACTAGAGAAGTGTCCTGTGCCTTTGGTATCATAAATCAGGTGGAGAGCAAGAGGAAACTAAGTATGCCTTGGACTTTGCAGGAAGACTAGTTTAAAACAAAAATATAAAAACACAATCTGTGATGACATTGGATATTTAATTTATCCATAAGCCCCTTTTGCATATTCTTTTATTTGAAGGTGCAGTATTTGAGAGGAGTTGGTCTAGAGCTATTGGGAATGAAGGGAAAAAAAAGACAATGTTGGAAAACAGTTCCTCTCTTCTTGGGAGACCATTGTCTTGGCCTTAAAGAAAATCTAAAAAGACTAAACTGTTGGGTTTTTTTATATAACAGTATCATGTAGTTTTGGTGTGAATGTAATAGAGCAGCTTTTTGATGGGAAAAAGATTAATTCAATCTAGTTATGTAACCGTTTCATGAACTTACCAACTCTGACATGTGTTTTGATAATCTGTTCTCTGGAGTTTTTGATTTATGCAAAGTCATATTTTCATTTTTATCTTGATTCCTCGGTGAGAGAACTTGACTCTAGGGGATCATGTTACACATATCCCAAACAGTCACAATTGCTGAAACAGATTTGACTGTCTTGAGAGCTGAGACTTTCTTGGCAAGTTGTCACTTTTCTAGCAAATCTTTCTACTTGAAATAGCTGGTATAACACAATATTATTTTAAAACCAAGAAATTTCTCTTTTGAATGCTAATATACTTTTAGATGCCATCTGAAGAAGGCATCAGCTGATAATACTTCAAACATGCTACTTGCACTGATGCAAAATAAAAGTTAAGAAAATAATCTAAATAGTATAATCATTCTGAGGTTAGGACTAACATACACAGCAAAACATCCTAGAACAGGAAAACAAAACCAATAGATTTTTTTAGTTCTTCATTGAAGTAGTCATTAAAAAAAAAAATTAAATATATTTCCTTGTAGAAAGAGATCTTACATTTTTTATGGACTGTGATAATTAATGGTATCATGTGCTTCATGTCATGTCCACTAGTGGCAAGTCCATTTCTATACCCAACCAGTGGAAAGCAATTCTTAAACACAGGGTGAAATTCTACTTCAGTCTAAAGACAGCAGAGCTTTTGTAGGAGTCTCTAAACATAAGGATTTTTTGCCTTAAAAAAATTGATTTTAAACAGGCAGAAATTCTTTTTGAGCAGAAAGAACAAACCTATCACCAGTCAGCTACATTTTTGTACATCATTAGTTGCTTTTGTAGCAGATTATACCAGCCAGAGGTTTATTGTTATTGTTGAATGTGGTTGCCAGTCTGCTGGTACCTCAGATTTCAGAACTGCTGAAGGCAAAAAAAATGTCTTTCCCTCTGAATTTAAATGGGAACAGTCTATGAATGCTGGTGATCAGCATCTGAGCAGGCAAGAGAGTTCAGCACATTCCTGCAGGCCAAGCTTAACTTCAGACCTATAAGTAAAAGTAATGAAGGATTTAAAGACCTCTCCTGTGTGATCCTGTTGTTTCATTGGTCTTTTGGTCGACAGTGCAATCACTATTGTAATGTCAATACTGTTATGAGTCATACTCTTATGTCACTCTTGTGTACATGAAACTCACACACACAGAAGTGAATTTAACTTTTACTGTGATATTCTTATCCTTTATCTCTGTTCATATATATTTTTAATGTAGTTCCAAGCATCCAAAGTAGATCATGAATGACCATGTTAATTCTAATTATTAACTCGTGTATGAGTTGGTGTGATGTAAGTAACAAATTTTATGTATAGTCATTTCTATGCTTACATTTCAGGAGGTTTTTATGTATACTCTTTGGTTGAAGAAGTTTAAGATTCAAACCAAAAGGCATACCAACAGCTTTCGTTAAAAGTCCACAACACACTGTAATAAGTGTGGTTAGTGTAATGCTTCTTGTGGCAGTAAGATTCAAATGAGTTGCCCTCATCTTTGCTTTCAAAGTATAAGAAAAAAAACTTGATGTGTAGCTGTGAAATTTGTAGTGATAGTCCAGCTATTTCAGGACTAAGTTGTAAAGGTTATTGTGGCTGTGATTTGAATTAGCAAATGGGTTATTTTATGAATCATTAAATGAAACGTGCAGTCACGATTTACACGTAAAAGATCGTTTATGGTTCTTAACGCATCTTTCTAGTGCATGTTACAGTGTGGATGGCAGTTTTAGCTGCATGTTTATAGCTGTATAATCTTGTTTCAGAAAAATAAATGACTGAAAAGTGTGCTTATCATTTTTTTCCCCCTTTTTGGTAACATCTTTTCATACACTGACAGTTATTGTGAATGCATGAAATAAAACTGTTAATCAGTCAAACAAATGCAGTGTAGTTTACTTGTTAAATATCTGTATATTTGTAAATTGTATGTTTTGTATAAATCCTGTCGTAGCCAAATAATTTGATCTCCCCATATTGGAGTCGCCTCCTATATTATCTGTTAAATGCTGTTGTGATCATGCACCAGATGCTGTAACTATATACCCCAGAATTAGGTGTTGCTTTAAAAATCCCAAGTCTTCCCCTTCTAACCAGCTATGTTGGTATTCAAGCAACAGCCACGTGTAAAGAAAGAGCAGTATCAAACTTATTCTTCTGTGGAAGTATGTGTCGATTGTTGTATACAAAGCTATGATCAGCAGCTTTGGGGTTAAAGATGTAAGCAAAGGATAAATAGATTTTGGGTGGACCTTTTGCAATGAATAGGTGATTTCTTTCTGTGATCGACACCATCGCAATATAACATTTCTTTTTGACTTCCTTTTTCTTCCTTAGAGGCCTACGATATTTTCATGAAAATGCAAGGGAAGGATGAGTTTCAGTATCGTTTTTACGACACCTTTATAAGAGCATTGTTAATGCAGAATTGTCTTCAAGAAGCCATCGAAGTGAAACGCATGTAAGGCTTTTCTTTGTTTAGGGGATTTTGCTTGGTTTGGAGAGAGCAGTTAAATAATTTCTGGATCATTTTCAGATAAGTCCTTGTCTTCTAATGGGAAAACAGGACATGACTAGTGATTAGGAGCTGTGGTAAGAAATACACTGATGTTTCACAGGGCTATATATCATATTTTTAAAAGGTATAGAGTGTCAGTATGTATTGCTAATAACTTATTTCAACTAACAATGTGAACAAATGTTCTTGGCATCAGAGCTGAAAGTCTACCCTTCTGGCAGTCTGCCTTTTCCTCTTTGGAGCAGTATCCAAACAGACAAGATTCCTTCACTTAGCTGCCCGTGAGCCTTCCCCTCAATGCCTGTCTTACCCTGCCCACACTTCCTGGCAGCTGGCTGCCTGCCAAGTGCAAAATGGTATGTTTGACTGTGATGCCAGTGGCTAGGAGATGACCATAAACCTTAGATCCAACTCTTACACTTCTGAAATAAATCCAACCTGCTGTCATGAACTATTAGAATCAACAGAATTGAATTAACCTTGAGTGAGTTGTATAGTACAACCTTTGCTTTAATTATTGCCTGTAATGTGTGTTCTGGTCAGGTCTGTGGGCTTCAAATTACAAGTGTTGTGACCTCTCAGTGTAGAGTTAAGAAGAACAAAAAATTTAAGTTTAAGGATTTCAAGTCTTTCGGTTTCTTCAGCAAAAACAAGACTAGTTGTTGTCTTCAAGTGTGCTCACTGACTGAATACAGTGAATTTGAAAGTGCCTGTAGGTAACTTATATGAGGCACTATAAAAAAAACCTAATAATTTTTAGACTCAACTTAATTTTTGATGTCCAGGAACAGTGTTGTATAAAATGATATTTATTATTTTCATGTTTTCTTTAAAAGTGTTTAGACTGGAGAAATATCTTTAATTGAAAAAGTGTTTGAGTTCTGCATTCAGAAGAACAAATAATGTTTTTTCAAATAGGTCACAGTAACTGGGCTTTATGATAAGGAATGTTTGTGCTTGTTGGATATATGGCTTGTATCAAGGGAAAACTAAAACAGCTTATCAAATTAAACTCCCTGTAATGGAGGCAACTGATAAATCTTTACAAATAGAAAAAGATGGAGAGGAGATGTTTTAGGATTACAAAGAATGTTGATAAAATTTAGCTAGTTTGTTTCACAGAAAATACTCAGGTATCTAAAGATGTATTGAAAGGTTCTGCAGGGCAGAAATTTGAAACATTCTACTGAAGATTTGTACATGGGTGGACTTCATCCTTGCTCTACAGCTTGAAATACACTTGTAAAGAAGATGCAAAATTATTGCATGTTACCAGCAGCAATTTGCAGAAAAGAGCAGAAGGAAGGTGGTTTCTTGTTGCTAGTATTTCAGTGATTCAGAATTCCCACTTAAGATAAGTGTTGTAGGAAAAAAATTAATTGGAAAGACTAAAAAGTTGGAGATGTGTTATATAGGACTAAGCCTTGGAACCTTGAGATATTTAAGCGTAAAGTAAATAGAATTTTCTAAGAGGTTCTATTCTTGGTCGCTGGTCAAAGCCAACCATCATCATAACCCCTGTGCTTTTCAGAACTCTCATACTCCGTGTTGTAGCCAGAATGCCAGATAATGACATGCTAAGAAGCCTGTAACAGCTCACTGTTGCATTAAGACAGAACATGCTTCATCTTGGCGGTGTTCATGATGTATCCGTGTATGTTTTTTCTAGTAACACAATCATGCTTATATTAAGCATTTTCAAAGGTCTGTAAGTTTTAAATTATTCACTGAAATGGAGAAAGTGATTGTGTGTGTGCCTGTAGTTGAGAAATAACAAATGTCTGTATTTTGCACACATTTCTGCGTGCTTCACAATTTTTCAAAACTCATACTGCAGAGAAATTACTCTTACAAAGTTTAAATGTGTGCAGTGGCCTGAAACCTGTGCAGCTCCTAGCATTTGCATAAAATACTATTACTCTTTTTATTGTTTGAAGCCGCATTTGAAATGTAAATAATATTTACAGAGTCTTACTGTAAGCATTAGCATAGACAACAAAATAACAATTTTTTTTTAGATTAAAAAGGTACGATAATTTTAAAACTTCCCTCCTGTTATCAGAACTGAGAAACTTCCGTGAGAAAGGGATGTGGGAGAAGGAAATAGCATTCGTACTCTGCATTTTGAAAAAAACAAACATTAAGCAACTCAGATTACTGATCTGTTGGTCAATCCAAGTGTAGTTTCTTTCACATTCTAGAACTGTTTTGAGGAATATTTACTGCATGTAGTCCAAGAAGTTTTAAATAGAAATTTAGGAGTATTGGAATGATGGATTAGTTCTGTAATAGTAGCTAACATCTATTTAATCACACTAAAGATTGGAAGATTGGAGAAAGTAAATCCTTTGTTATATGTAATTTACAGTCTCATGCATGAATTGTTGACTTAAGGGCTTTGACAGATGGGACAAAGGGGAAAAAAAAAAAAAAAGGCGGAACTGAGCAGTGGGTGCTTAGGCAGGGATTAAGGGGATTGGTTGGGAGAGTAAGAAAATCCCGAGTCCAGTGACTGCATTTGTGAGCCTGGGAGGCTGAAAGTGACTGAGAGGATAGTCATATTGTGTGCAATGTGAAGGATTTTCTTGGGATTGAGGAGAACAATTTAGCAATGACCTTGCTTACCTCCCAATCCGCTCAGCCCCTAAGTTCAAGTAGGTAGGCTGCTCAGTTGTTTGCCACAAGATGATCAGTGAGGTTTATCTTGATTGCTGATATGGTAAATGGTAATGCCCCCCTTTGCTCTATAGAGATTTTGTAATCTAGAAATGAACATTTGTAAAGTTATCCTTATATATTAAAAATGGGTCTTGGCTGTATGTCATTTAGGAACAGGAACATTCTGTAGTATAAGACCAATGTGATTGCTGGTTAGTCTCTCTTGACTAATTTCTAGAGTGTTAGAAGAGCTTTAGCAAGGTCATTAAAGATTGTCTTTGTTATATACATTTGTGAAGTTTTGTATTAGAGGAGATAAAGAATTGATAAGCGAAATACGATTTTAACGTGGCTAAGGCAGCAAATGTAGTATGTTCACTTTAAAACCTGTATACATCTAGATGACAGAAATTTGAAAATTAATCAACCAAATGACATGGTGTTAGTTCATAATATGCTTTAGTTTATGTTTAAAATATACAGTGCTGAAAATAAATGTTTCATTTTTTATTGCTGAAAGAATAGTTTTATATTTTATAATTATGGTGACTATTGAAAAAAGAAGAAAAAGTATCCAGCTTAGGATATAACAGAACAATGCAGGGCATGCAGTTATTTTAGTCATCTAATATGTCAGCATTCAAGAATCTGAACCGATTGTTTAAAAAAAATCTTGTACTTTGTTTCTTTTGTTGCTCACTTCCAACTTTGTCATCTGTCAGAATGCAAAAAAAAATTATCCTTCTATAACCATTGACAGGATAACACAAAAGCTGTCTCCAGGTCGATATTTTGCAGCAATATTTTTAACATACGAACAGTAGTTTTTATAATTTCACCTTGGTGCTCAACCATTTATTATCGTATCAGAAGCATGTCAGTAATTCCTTTCTAAATGTCTGCTTCTTTTAGTGCTGAGACCCACATCAAGGGCTTCACACTGAACAGTGCTGCCAGCAGCCTCCTCATCATATCGCAAGTTAGGCGGGATTATTTGAAAGGTATGTCACAATGCTTGACCTTTACGTCACATTAATGCCTCTGCAGATTTTTCTTGTAACGCCCTTCGAATACTTGGATAAAGGAGTCCATTTAGCAAATTACCTGCTTATCAAGAGCCTTTTGTGGTAGCTGAGAGACGTAAATTACTGTACATGCATTTATAATACAGCTTGAATATGAATGTACTTGTCATTTGACCACTTAGTCCAGTTTCCATTCCATTTAACACAAGATGGGTTTTCTTAAGATGAATCACAGCTCTTCAGACATGCAAAATTTGTGCTCCAGAACGAGAGAAAGTACAGGCTTTCAAGTGCGTTAAAATTCACAGCACAAGTCATTTTGCTTTGGAAATTAACATACTTTAGAGCATCTGAAACAATTCCCAGCAGTTGTTTCTTGCATATTGTGTTGGTTGTGTGAGATACCAGATGAGTTAAATTGACTGTTAAATGTGCGTGATTGTGCACTAAATGATTATAATATTGATTTAAAAACTTAATCAAATACTTTTTAATAGTTCTCAATACCAACAGTAACAAAATATTCGGTTTGGTTTTCTTTTTAATGTAACAATGATGATAGGAAAAAAAATGGTGGCTGAAGAGTACGTAAGAGTACCCAGCAAGATGGTGGGTAAAGTTTACAGTTGTTTTGTTTTAGTTGTTGGCTTTGATTGCTTTGCAACCTGGAGGTCGGCTCTGCAGTGTTACACTTTCCTTATTCAGCTGTGCTGTAGAACTCTGGAGAGAGAAGAAAACTCTGCCTGCACATTATCTGAGGTGGAGTGCAACGTGGTTTATCCCAATGCAAGTCTTAAGTACAGTGTTGATAGCTACTTTTGTCAGTACCTTTAAGCATTAAAGCAGCTGTGTAGGACTTAAATGTATTATTTGAGTCGGGTATTACAAGGCATACCAGAAAATCCATTTTTGATTTTGCCATCATTTTATTTCACTCCATTTTGTGTAGCTGTAGTAGCCCATAACCATGTAACGTCAGCTACATTAAAACACTCGAGATGAGCGTTTAGACACATCTTCTCACTTGTACTCTTTCTTTCCAGTAGCTGATAAACTTGTCTTCTTTCAAATGCCTTCCTCATTCAGTCTCCAGTTCTACATCATTACCAGGTGTCATCAGCTGAAGTATTTTGGTGAATGCAATTGCTTGTCTTGCTCTTGGCAGATCTTTTTTTTAGCTTTCAGGGCTGACTTTCCTGTCAAATCTTATTCTAACAAATTTTCTCCTTTTTCTTCTCCTCCAATATGCCATAAAGTTTTGCCAGTTCTTCCTTACTACTGCACACCAAAGTTGTTCCCTTCTTCGGAACATCACTGCTGTTCCTGTAATCTGCCAGTCTGTTGCACTAACTATATGGGGTTTTTTTAGCTAGCATCCTAAATTTTCTGCCACATCAACTCTCTTCGTTGCGGTACTCTAAAAAGCTTTCTTTTGCAGGGTACAAAGTTTCTCAAGAAGTTTGTGGAAATTACATCCCTTTGCAAAATTTTATTTTCCTTTGTCTTGTGCATGGAACAAACTTTACTCTGGTTATTTCATTGAATAGTCAGACTTGATCCTTGTTTCTATTTTAATTTGAAAGGTACTTCCTCTCTTTTTCTAAGTGAAGCCTTTTAAATGCAAGCTACTAAATATTTCAGCCTTACTGGTCATTTCCTGAGGCTCACAGATTACCCGAAATATTATTGGGCACAGTGCTTTTGTCATCTTTTGTTGGTGAGCTCCATTTGACCTGCATTCTGTGATGGCTTTCACTTGTGTAAACCTGCTTGCTTTAACACTTCCTCATATAGTTCACCACATTATTTGCTGTGCAGTGTGGTATAGTTCAAAGTTTTTTATGTAGGCCCCTAAGTATACTCGTAAGAGCTCTAATACCTTCTAGCAAGACCTTGGTAAAAACCAGGTTACTTTAATGAGTCACAACTTGAGATTCACAGTAGGAAATTGGCAGAGTTTATAGAAGAAAGCATTTTGAAAAGTGAGTGGTTGGTTTTTACAAGCATATAGTTACCTCCAGAATTACCCAGTATGCTGCTAGTACGTCATTTCTTGAAGTAGTCTTGCACGTCTTCAGCTTTCAAATCTTCCTCTGTCCTTGTTCTTGAGAAGGCTGGTTGTGCTCCATGCTAGAGAAAGGTCCACACTTAGTCAGGAGACAACTTCAACACTGGCATGTTGATGGAGTCTTAAATGTTGTGAATCTTGCCCCTGATATATTTGCTACTTTTTTTTCCCTAAGAAGAAGGAGGGGGGCAGCAAGAAAATTTCCTGTGAAGGAAGGCTAGGCATACAGGATGTTTTTTCTTATTGTCTTGTAAAAGGTAATACTTGGTTTCTGCAGTACCTGAATATTGAATTGGAATGCTAATGCTGTGGAGTTCATGTGGGTGTATATTATGTTAGAAGTGTTATCCCTTGGTATTATAATTATCATCTGTGACTAATCCTGCCTATACTGGTAAGGAGTAAGAGATTTTTACCAGAGGGGCATGTCTTTCTGTGTGTGTTTGCTCATGTATAACATAAATTGACAAGAATTCTGCTTAGAGAAATGAGGGTGACTTCATCTGCTCTGGTTTGGAGAATTTGTGCCAGATGGACAGGAGATCTACTTTGTGTTTGTAACATAGGTAATTGCTGTAACCTTTGGAGTTTTTGAGGTAACTGCTGAGTTGTAAGTTTTTGTTCTTATTTGGAGGCTTGTGTCCTATACTTGTATTTAAAAATTAAATTTTGGGAAACAAAGTTTCGATGCACACTTCAAAAGACAAATCTCAATATTATACTTCAGCAGTTTCAATAATGAACTACATTTTTAAACTGTATTTGTTCTTAAGTATTCAACATTTTTTGTTTTTAATCAAGAAAACTGATTATAGTTTTGAGAAAAAACAAACCAAAAAGGTCAGGACTTTGAAGTCGTAAGGAAGAAACATGTATAGCTTAGCTGATTTTTTTTAAGCTGGTTACTAAAAAAATACTGAAATCTTAAAAATAACTTAATGCTTTTTATTTATTAGATATTACAGAATTTTAACCTAAGTTACTGTTGAAAGTTTTTATTTGTATGTGTATATATTCAAGTTGAAATTCACTGTAGTGGTTTTGGGGCTGAAGTCTGCCAGAAGAATTTTTTTCTGTACATGTGTTTTAAACGAGTAGGATTAATGATACCAACAGCGCAGTTGCCTTCTGAACTAAAATCTGATTTCTGCTTCCCTTGTTTGTTTACCATTGTTAGATGCCTTGGCTGTTTTAAAAGGAACGCTTGACAGTGGTACATCGCCTTCTAGACCAGCAGTTACTGCTCTCATTCAGGCTCTGGCAGAAAAAGGAGATCTAAAGAACCTCCAAGCACTTAATAACATGCTGGGAGACACCACCAAATCAATTGGCCTCCCTGCCTCACTAATGGCTAATGCTATTGCATTGGCTCATTTGAAAACGTAAGTATTTCTAAGAGTAGTGTATGTAATTCTTTTCTGCAGAGTGGTGGGAAATCTCTTACATTATCCATTTAGTTCTGTTTCCATTCTTACACTGTCCTAGATGTTAAAATTCTGGTCAAGTTGAGTGTGCAGTACAGTTCTGTTCTGGTTTTGTTTCCCAAACAGATTTGGGGCTGAAAATAATTTAGTGAAATACAGGGATAACTATGAAGCATTTGGGAGAGTATAAAGTCTTCTCTGGTGCCATAGTTTAGCTTTCACACCTTTGTTCTAATGTACCTGTAAAGAGTGCCCTTGGTGTTAGATCAAAAGCATCTATGGAATCTGAATGTAAAATTGAATTACTTCATCAATGTAAACGTAAAATAATCTTGGAATTTAGCACCCACAGATTATGTATATAAGACTTGATTGGAAACAAAAACCTACTCTACCTGCTCCAGTATTGAAATGACGTGACAAAGTATTCTTGTGTTTGCCTTCAAAATGTGAAAGGTATTTTTTTGGGGGGAGCCAGCCTTCAGGAATCCTACATGTTCTGTTATTTTATTTCAAACTAGTTTCTTGAGGTAGACCCTCCCCCTGAGTCTGACTCTGCAGGAAAACTGTAGAACCCTGTAGTACATCACAAATACCCAGTTGCCTCAGTTGTGCCACACCAGAGAGAATAGTCACTGGAGTGTTTGGAACAGCAAGAAGACTTAAATTGAAGGAGAACCATGCAGGCCTATTCCAGTAGTGAACTTAGTATATTCCAAACACTGAAAAATCATTCTGTGTGTAAAGGACTGATCCTGTAACTTTTTAGATCTGGGTGGTCCTTGGCACACGGTCCTAGTGCACGGACTTTAAATTAAACACTTCAGATAGGAGAGATACTTCAAGATTTGTCTTATAAACTATATATTCCTTTATTTCCGTGTCATAAAAGTGTTGCAAAGTCAGGTTGTGTTCTTGAGATGTAGAATGGTGACAAGAATAAATAAATAAATTGCTATATGCAGGCAGAGGTTATTTAAGCAGCATCAACTTTTCCCGTACTAAAAGTAACTTGGATGAATGAAGAGACTTAGCAGCATAAATAATACACATCCTGTATATTCTTAAATACCTTGCAGTCTGTACCTTGAGAACTCTGAAAAACAGGTTCTTACAGATATTTTTAATATGTGTTCAGCTACTGGTAGGTTCATGTTTCTGGTACAGTTTTCGAAGCGTTTTTCATAGCTCTCAAATGTGCTGTGTTTCTGCTTCACCTAAAAGCATTCATCGTGCTCAGATTTCTTTTTCAATTAAATTAGTTTTTAGAGTGGACTGATAAGAGATGTTGTCATTTGAATATTTTAGAATGCTGAAAGTAGAGGTTACACTTTAGTGAATACTTCCTGCATGATTTTATTAGCATTTGCTCTACTTAAGCCTTAAGATTAAAAGCATTTAGATTAATGTAATGACCAAATGACATTTAGGATTGTCTTTTGCATCCAAAAAAATAGGCATTGGAAATATCAGGTAAATAATTAATTGAATAGCATAAAAAAAACCAACTTATGTTGCGTGCATTAATTATTCAGATACCCTCCATTAATGTTTGGATTTTGCCTTCTGGGTTTGCAGGACACATTTTCCTAAAGCAGCAAGCTGAACTCCTCTTTCTTAAGGAGGAAAAAGTGTGTCCAAAATACTTAAACTTTGTACAGGGCAAAGGTCATTAAAATTTTTATGTATGGCTTAATTTATTCATTCGGTCATAAATGATTTCACTTTTGCAATATCTAAATTAAATAATTTTTTCCATTAATATTTTGCTATCAACTGTTCCTGGGAAATGTAAGCTTGATATAGAAAAAAAAAACTTTAATATAATTGCTTCCTTAGGTTTAGAAATCTTGATTTCAGAAACTGAGCCAGTTCAATCTCTTTTCCTAGCAATGACCTTGATGCTGCTGTGGAATACCTTGAGCCTCTGCTTATCTCTGGTGCACAGAATCCTGATCAACCTGTCAGAAGTATTTCCTATTTGTTAAGAAAAGTGTCTGAGGAAGGATTAGAACCAGCTTTGGAAAAATGTAAGTTAATTGCAATGATATTTAAATATTCTGACTAGACAGAGGTGTTATGAAAGAGCTATTACATGTAAAACCTGCTCAGTCAGCATAAATCATGCCTGTGAAGTTTACAAAAGTGGCTTTTCAATCAAAGATTTTCCTTATGTACCCATCATTTTGCAGTTGGTGTGATGGCAGAACGACTGGCCAGTCAGTTTGGAATTTACAGACCTGTCACAGATCTTTTCCTTCAGTATGTCAGTGCAGACAGAGTGGATGATGCCAGATCGTTGATACAGGTAATGACATAACAAGAGAGGTACAGAAATGCTTAGAGCTCTTCAAAGGTTAACTGAGAAATTGTCAGAAAGAGGTGTTGTATAGCACAGGCTGGTACTGGTATGCATTTGAATTACAGTGTGAGTAGCAGTGCACAGTTTACACTACTCCAAACCGTGAGCTGCCATCAGTACTCTACTACTGATAGCAGTAGGGGGTGCCAGAGTCAAAGGGGGTTTGTCTTCCAATACCGGGAAGGAAATAAATCAAATATGCAAATACTTTTGTAAGTTTCCTGCAAACCATTTCCTTGCAACTTCTCACCTGATTTCTTAAGTGCTGTCAACATAATACCTTTCAGCTGTACAGTTTGCAAAACAGAAGCAGGCAATGTGTGCTTTTCACGGACTTGGTTGCTATAATATTGTAAATGCTGTATTCAGAGTTTAAGAAGAGCTCAGTTTGCTTTCTATTCGTTTGAGGGTCACAGATGCATTAAAACCCAAATGTTGGTCTCTGGGTCGCAGTCTCAGCTGAGTTAGGAATTGAAACAGCTGCGTTCATGCCATTTGTAGAGAGCTCAAGGCAAAGACAAGCAGAGGTGGGACGAACTGTGAGTGCTGGGAGCTGCTCTGGCAACATTCACAAACAGACCCTGTCAGGGACGCTCATCCGAGCAGGTGGCAGTCCAGCAGTCATGCCGATGTGTGCACAGCCTCCTGCCTCAAATTGAGGCCTCTTATCATCTCCTAGTAGTGCATGCTACTCATTTACCAGTTCTTAAGTATTTTAAACTGTTAAAGAAAAAGCTCTGCTCCATCCATCAGATATTCCAAGACCGTTTTTTGAGCAGAATGCATACCGAAAAATGTGTTTGGTTACTTCTGCTACAGCATGAGCTTGTATTATTTGTATGTTCCCTTACTTTGTTTATTGCTTTGCCTAGCTGGTCATCTGAGTATTGAATTAAAAGGAGACTCTACAATTTTGATATAAAACCCTCTTGGGAACATCAAAAGGAAAAAAAAGATCTCAAGTTATTTTACTCTTCCTAATTTTTTGATTGAAATTAATGCAATAGAATGAGGAAATGAAAATTAATTACAGTTTCTTGGTTTTGGTGAAGATACAGGTTTTTGCATTTTTAAGTAAAGTCTACATCTTCTTAAAATTTTCCGAAATGTGGCATATTTGTTTGTATATTCCTAAAACTTACTACAACAGCATCCAAACATTGGAATTAAATTCATGGCTACAGCGTACTTTAAATAACATTGTATACGCTGTATCTTGGGAGAGAATTTCTTCATGTGAAGAATACTTGGTGCTTAGTGGATATTCACAGATAAACTAGAGTTGGAAAACTTCTTGTATATGAGAAAATTTGAATTTT
This sequence comes from Empidonax traillii, assembly GCF_003031625.1. Lineage (NCBI taxonomy): Eukaryota > Metazoa > Chordata > Aves > Passeriformes > Tyrannidae > Empidonax > Empidonax traillii. Next base: position 127,586 of record NW_020956177.1, on the reverse strand, counting down.
ATACAGCGCAGGAAAAACTTTGAGCTGTGTTAAACATTTGTGACTGCTGTGTAGATCAAGTATTCTGATAGCTAACTAGAGATAGGAATAATCACTCTCCATTGTTTTTTTTTTTTTTGAAAAGTAAACCACAATCTAAATTAACTGTTTTTCTTGTAATAATCTGAAATATTAGTATATACATGGAGACTCCTTGCTTTCAAAAATGAATCTGTTGAAAAGTTCATGAAAGAGCAGCAGTGTCTTTTGTACTGTCTGTAGAGAGAATGCTTTTGCTGCTGAAAGTCAAAAGTGGTTTGATATTTTTGATGTGGAAGGGGCTGCGGTAAACATTTCTCCAACTGGACTCTTTCTTCTCAGAGCATCTACTGGCAGTAGATGAGAATGGTGGTAAAATGTTGCAAGTTTCTCCCATCAATATTTTGCCTCTATTTAGCAACATAAAGCCATTTTTTTGTCAGAACACTACGGGTACATTTTTGTCTATTTGCCTGATGAAATGTGGCTTCACACCTTCTCAGTTGGACCTTAAGGACCTTGTCGAACCATATTTCACATACAGAACATTCATAATGACATAACCCAAAATTTCTTGTTTGGATATGTCTGCAACACTAATTGATTGTAGGAAACTCATGATATGTGTATTTTTATATGCACAATATTCTTTTTTCCTGTGCCTTTTGGTACTGATATACTGCAGCTGGTAAAAAAAAAAAGAAGCATTGTGCATTGTAAGAGTTTTAAGACTGACACCTTTGAGGAACATACACTAAATATTGTCTTGTATATTTTATTTTGACCTTGTTTCTATAGTAAGATAGATTTTTGATTTTTATCTGGTCTGTCTCAAACTTTTCTAAGTTCAACTTCTCTCTCAAACACTGTCTATTGCAGTTAAAGCCTTTTATAAAATAGAGAGATTGAAATCAGTCCTTTGTATGCATAAGTGTAGGTAATTATACTTTAAAGAGAACTTGCTTTGTACATTTTAATTTTTATAAAGAAACGAGCAGTTATCTCCCTGACACCTTATTAAATGTATAATTAACCTTATGATCCCTAGCTCACTTGTGAATGCTTGGCAGTATAATTGGCGAGGAATAGTGTTTCTCTTTTTCATTCTTTTGCAGTCCTAAATCTCATTTTTGTGGTATGTTGAAGTATTAGTTTAAGTCTTTCCCTCATTGTTTTAAACAAACTATACCTACCATTTTAAAAATGTTTACCAAAGAGGTGCATGGTGGTGGGTTTTTGGCTTTTCTTTTTCAATCTGATGGTCAATTATTTACCCTGTAAATAGGTAATATGTTAGGATATTATTTTAAGCATCTGTAATTGGAAATTTTCACCTTTTTGTTTATTACTAACCTACTCATGTCTGCTACATTAATAATTTTTTTTTCTTCAGAGGTGTGGTGCAATAGTTCAGGAGAAGAGAACTTTAGGGAGTTTTATGTCTAGAGCGGCATCCAAACCTGGACAGGTATATTTTTTTTCATGTCTATAATTTTGTACGTAGAAGAATACGATTTCATCAACCTTTGTTAAAGTGTTTTAGATCTTGAACTTCACAGTTGACAGCTTTATTGGGTTTCTCAGGGAGGGGGGAGGTTCATTTGCAGAGCTGGTTGCATTTAAAGGAACAGTTTACGTTATGGATCACGATGGAAAGGAGGGTGTATTTAATAATTTCTGTTGTTTCAGTGATTTCTTACATTTTTGATGTTACACAGTATATCCTATAAACATTGTGCTTTAAATGTTTTACTGCATTATCCAGTTCACAACCTGGAACTTCTTATTTTATTGGCTACACTGTAGGAATACAAATGCAAGTTAAAACCGCCCTCTCCCTCTAACGATAAAAATGCCTCTATGTTTACGTTAAAAGACACATTTCATATCATTTGTTATGGTGGTTTGGACAGGTATCTGGTTTGAGCATCTGTTTGGATTCCTGGCTTTGTGCTCATTCCCTATAATTCAAAATGCTCTCATTGATGTTCTTGTTCTACTCCTACCCCTCCCTCCTCTCAAGGCCCTTCAAAGTAAACAAAAAACCCAGACAAACAACCAAAAAAAGACAAATCAAGCACCTCCCCCCAAACAAACAAATACCCTAAAAACAAACAAACAAATACCCTAAAAACAAACAAACAAAAACCCCAAATCCAACCTTGAACAACAATAATAAAACCAAAAAAAAACAAACCAAACAAACAGAAACACAAAAAACCCACCCCAAAAACCACACATGCATGCAAAACTACACTGATTTTTCTTTCATAGATGAGCAGCATCAGGAGACACACAAACTAGAATAAGTATTTTTCAAATGAGGGAAATGCACATTTATGTTTTGTGGAAATTAACATTTGGTACTCAGAGATTGAAAGTTCTTCTGTTGAAGTGGGGATGATAAATATGATTATAATAAACACTATCATTTGGTGTCTGTAGAAGGAACTAAAAAGCTTGAATGTTTTTAGTTTGTCAAGCAGAAATTTTAGTAACACTTTGAAGTTAGTAGTATGTGATAAAGATGTTAATAATTTCAATAAACTGTTTTTAATTCCAAGACCTGAGAGGATTTGAAACTGGAATCAGAGGTTGAGGGGGGGAGTCTCCAAATTTAAACATATTAGTTAGTGATCTGATGCTTTTTAAGCACTGATCATAGCTACCATTGACCTCTAGGTCAATGAAGGCTGCTGAGTGCTTTGCAGTTTTTTTTAATTGGTTGAAATCCTTACATATTCTCATTAATACATTAATTGCTTACTTGGAAAAAAAAGAGACAGTAATATTTAGGCTTCTTGAATATGGATTTTAGTCCCATATGATATTAGTCACAAATTTTGTAACATTTCTTTTATTATTTCATTTCTGCATACAGAATTTTGAGAAGGAAATTATTATGTCTCCTTTCAGTCGCACAGGTCCATTCCTTTATATCAGTACACTTCATTTCACTTAAAAACTGTGAAATCATTGTTCTACGTTTGGTGATTCTGGTTTGTTCTTTAAGATTTCAAGTTAATGTTCTTTTTGTCTGTGCATTAAATTTCACAGGCAAAGGTGATTGAAAGACTTCTAGAACTGATTCCTGAGCATCTAGATCCAGAAGTGGCATACCGTTACCTCTTGAGATGTTACGGTAATTTACTCTCCTTGGAATAGGTTTTTTTTTTTAGTAAGAACTCTTGAGACATTCAGAAAAGTCATGGAAAGAGTCATAAAGATGTGCTTGAGTATCTGAGGTTTTTGTTGTTTAAGTCTGTTGGGTCTGTGTGCTATCCTGGCTATTAGGATGGAAGAGCAACCAACACATAGAGGATAAGCAGAGGCTTCATGGAATAAAAAGGAGTCCATCCTAACCCATGGAGAAAAGTACTGTAGAAATGAATAGCTTTTAAAATGAATCTAGCTTTTTTCCCAGAAAACATGTAGGAAGTATACTGGGTCCTTTTTGTGTGTGTGTGTGTTCAAAAATTGTAAGTGACCAGTTGTATAAGTAACATGAAAGGACTCTACTTTTATTAGTGTAGATTTTTATACATGTTGTAATTTAACCATAGTTACTATTCCAGATGCCTTCATTTGAATTTACATAAATAGTTGATTTGAAGTGCTCATCAGTTCTCTTTATAGTTAAAGTCAGAAATGAGCACCTCTAAAAAATCAAATTTCATTAATTTGCAAGACTCACTCTTCAAAAACCAGGACATACAAGCCCCTATGGCAACACTCAGTTGGAAGCTTGCACCTCTGTGCTGTAGAGTTCTTTGCTTTGTGTACTCTATCATCTTCCAGTTTTATTGCAGGGATTAAATACTTTCCACATGTGTGAATCAAAAAAATACAATGACGGAAGTCCTTGTGCTCCAGTCTATCACAGAGGAGATAAATAGGAATAATTAGGTAAAATACTTCAAATTTAAATCCAAGGTCTATTGTTAAAGGAATACATCCTTTATTATATTTGAATCAAGTTATAGAAGTTCCCATGATGTGGTATCTAACTTAGAAAATTTGCTTGCTTAGAAACATTCCAAATAGCAATCGCTACCAAAATCGTTTAGCCCTGTAAGTTTGTTCACAGCAGGGTAAATTTTCTAACACGTTTCTATATAACAAAAAATGCCCTTCTGTCACCACCTCTGTACTTGCTGCTTTACACTATCATTAGCTCTTTGCTGCTTTTACCTCAGTACAAATTCTGTAAGTGAACTAATGAACTTTTTCAGTATCCTTCCCAACTACCTCATAGTACAGCAGTTTCACAGAGAGATTGCAGAGAATCAGTCACTTGCTCTGTTGTCCCTGAAAGAGTGATTAGAGTGTATTCAACATGTGAAACCACACTGTTATGTGAACAGATGGCTGCTGTGCTCTCTTTAGGCAGAGATGAAGGTGGCTCATAGCAAGTTCTAGAGGAGACATTCAGTACCAGCATGGACAGTTTTAAAAGCTGTTCTCAGGTTACTCTGTGCAAACATCTCACCTGTATGAGACATTGATCACTTGACTGTTAAAGTGATCATCAGCAAAATGTTTAGTGCAATTGAAAAATCAGAAGTCTGTGCTCAGGTTTTTTTCTAGCCACGAGGGGTAGAAATAAGGTATTTTACATAAAAGAAATTTATATATATATATATATCTTAAAATTAATGAACTTTCAAACATGATTTCTTATTTTGGGCCAAGTCCCACCTTGTATTACCATAATTTTCAAGAGAACAAATGATTCTCCTTTCAGGCCATTGTTATTTTTAATTAGTTAGAAAGGGGAATGAAACATAACAGAGTACCATTACTACAGTTTCTTGCTGTTGCTAGATATCAAAATAAATAGACAAATAAAATTATAATTGTTTATATGTTTAGCAGAGATATAATAGAGTGTAGGTGACAGCTGAAAGAAGTCTGATCATATATCAGATGTCTGTGACAGAACAAATAAAAGCAAATTTACTTCTTTCCTTGTCCTGCGATGTGATCCGCTGCCAGGGCTAGCTTTCCTTTATCTGGTGAGATGCATAATCCTTTGCTATATATCTTCTAGAAAAAAGAAATATGTAAAATCACATTTGTGTGGTCCATTAAATGCAATCTAAGTATTAGCTCTTTTTGTTGGTGTTTCCCGTACAATAAATCTATTTTAAAGAAATAGAAAGTGAACTATTTCTATTATGCTTTCATTAAGCCGTCATTTCCTGCAGTTTTTGCAGTAGCCTCCCACGTTCAAAAAGGAGCTCAGCCGCTTGCCAGATGTGAGTGGGAAGCTTTTTCTCACGAGAAAGGGACACAAGCTATCCATTTCTGCATAATTACAGCTTTTTTCTTTCCTTTTCTTTATGAACCATTGTTTCTATAGCCCCTGTGGTTGCGAAGATGGAGTTTCCAAATGCGAACAACTAAAACCTAAGACAGCTCTCATGCTGTAGGTGTTTGCATTTTTCCCAAGCAGCACAATGAATTCAACTGGACATGATGGCTTTCATGTTGTTCACAAGGTGCTAGGAACAGTTGTACTGTTTCTAGGACCCTGAGGGCAGCAGTGAAACTGTCAGGGGTCACTTACCTTTCATCCTGATGCTTCTCAAGGAAATATCCGAGCAGCAGAGAAGTCGATGGTTAAGCATGAGTCAATGTAGTAGGAGGAGTTCCTCCCCTCTCCCACTTCAGAGGAAGGAGAGGGGAGCTAGAAGTGAGTACTGCTTTAAATAAATGAAGAATGGATTAGTTAGAACCTGTTGGAGGGGATGGTGCCTTTCATGGAATATCCAGAAAAATGTTGTTGGTTATTTAAGTAATTTAAGGTTTGTAAGGAGTTAGTAGGTCAGCAAAACTTTTTTCCTGCTCAGTAGGATAAAATGGATTTTAAATTGGGTTCTAAAATGTTCATATGACCTTTGTTTTGTTTGTTCCATTAGGTTATAGTTTTGATGTAGCCAGCACCTGAAACCGTAACAGTATTCTGCCCTTACTTAAGGGAATTAAGTTCTGTTCTAGAGTCATCTAGGCTAAATTTGGGTGGCTTACGTTGTAGCCTGTGTTTTTATTTTTTATCATTTGTGTCTTTTCACTGTGCAGCTCCTTTGTGGTTCCAGCACATGCTTGAAGGAATTGATTATCCAGCCTCACGCGAAAAGGAATGGCTGTGTGTTCTGTTGTCTGATGTGAATTGTCAGTAGGATACAAAGAATATCCAGAATATTGTATATTACAATACATAGAGTGTGTTTTGGCAAGTAGTAGGAATACATGACATCATGGAAGCAGGTGAAAAGAGAAACAAGTAACCACTGGGATTTTTTGGGTTTTATTTTTCTCCTCAGAATTGGATGGGGATGTTGCATCTGTAAAGGCTGTGTATGAGAAAACAAAAGCGAAGAATATACAGCTGCATGAGCTATCTCTGAAGTCTTTAGCAGTTTTTCTGAAGAAAGTAGGAGAGCCTGTCCCTTTCACTGAACCCCCTGTGAGTATTTCCTAATTAAGAAATAGATCTGCAGAGTTGTGTATGTTCAGTGTTAGTAAAACAAATTGCATGAATAATTAAATAGGGACCAGGTCTCTGCAGAGACTCCTCAAAGGAGGTAATGTATGAAGTCCTGAGTGTTGTAGGAGCTGTAGTAATCTTGCACTGGATTTGACTTCAGGAAATAAAACCCCTTGGGGCTTACGATATTTAAGCTACCTCATTGTTATCAGGCACTCATCTACAGGTGTACCTTTATCAAATTTCCTTGGGGCATTTATCTAAGCAACTCAACTTGAAAAGACTCATAGAATGGGTATTTCATTAGCAATTAATGGCTTTTAGGTTTCATTAATTACCTGTTTTGTGTCTAGTACAAGTTACTGCACTAGGAGACTGGGATTTTAGAACTGTAGGAATTATTTTCCTCCTGCAGTTTTGCTTCTAGCTGCCTGGCCAGCATATGTATGCAACTGTGCAAATACATGTTACTTGAGGGTGGCAAGTGGCGTGACGCTTAATCTGTCAGGACGGCAAATAGCTGTACATAATTTCTTTTTCTGAAAATCTATTTGTACCATTTTTACAAAGCAGATTTTTAAGACTTACTGTATTTTCTCCCTCTAAGCAAATTTTTAATTGCTATTTTCTCGCCACTTTTTATATTCTAAAATAAATGTTTTTCTGTGGTTCTGTAAAGACCTGATTATATACTGTTTCTCCATATTGCTTCATGATAAATATGATTTTCTTTTCTACTTTTATAGAGGATTGGAAAAAATTTGGCATAAAATATGGGGTTTAGCCTTTCAGCAGCTATGGTGTGTTTTTCTGCAGCTTTGACATAATTTAGAATCTACTTATTTTTTTGACTGTGAATTTAAAACCTAGAATGTCTGTTTCTTATATGTAGCTAGTAAAAATAAGCGTGTTTTTTTCAAGTCAGAGATGATTCATTTTCTGATTTCCCTGTTCAATTTTTCTCTAAAGCAGCTTGGTCTTTAAAAGCGTCTCAATTTTTTTGACACAATTGCAGATTGCAGTTAAGAAGTATTTTCATTTTAAAAATGAAATTGATTATATTATTGCATTTAGTAAGAGAGGCTTCATTATGCATTTTTGGCAAGGTTTTCCTTTTCCTTTTATTCACTCTCTCTGATATTTCTCTTAATTATACAGACTTCAATACAGATCTAGTTTTGCATGACAGAGAATAATAGATTTTGTCAGGACATAAGACTTTGTTCAGAATTAGTAACTTTACAGTTGAAACAATGTTGAACTTGTTTATTCTACTCTATTTATAGGAGACATTCAAGTTTTATGTGGAAAAATGGAGGAACAGAAGACTGGAAGCATCGTGAACAGACGGTTTTATGATTTAGTTGTTTATGAAATTGTTTAAATATTACATTCAATAAAAAAATTAAAAAGCATGTTGTCATGTGTAATTTTTAATTTAAGTCTGTGACTAACAGCACTTTCCATAACTGCAATTGATAGAAACATTCACTAATAGAAATGCTGTTAAAATTGCTGATGTAATATCAAGATGCAGCCTTCTAGGATGTATGATCTGCTATAACTTCTGCTGTCTTTCTGCTTGTGTTGATTTGTCCAATGTGTGTATATCGAGAAGGTTGCTGGAGGGCTGTGTAACTGTAAATGAAGCAGACTGTCCTATCCTTTGTTGTTCTTTGCCTGGTCAATGTACTTTGGGTGAAACTATAAGGGTAAGGCACGTCATCTTCAGGATTCAGCTGTATCTACGTAAAAAATAAATATGTTTTTATAAGTTTTCTCCCAGTTGTACTTTCTTGTGTTAAGTATCTTGTTATGGTGTTTGATATTACATGGAAGGAGACACAGCCTCTTACACTGGCTTGTGTGTTGTAGTTCTATAGCATCTTCAATTCATTCTCATAACTGTTGGTCCAGCTAATTTTATGGGTACAAGAACTGTGTATCCATGCAAACATGCCCTTTAAACAAAGCAGTGCCCATTATTTGCAGAGTATCAGTTTTTACTTGCTGGGAGACTGGTAGGCACGCTTCACTTGTAGGAAGATGGGAGTAAAGTTACTCTGATGTGATGTTTTACAGTCCAGAGTTGTGTGGCCGTGAAAGTAAGATGTATATAAATTACAAAGATGAAACAATAAATAGAAAATACAGCCATTATCTCTGTGAATAATGGTGGAAACTCTCATGTGCACTGTGGTATAAGTAATGGAACACATTGCCTATGCAGTACTTTCAACAGGTTTTAATGAAATGAAAGCTTGTTTCTGTGCATCTCGTAACTTTTTTTATTAATCCTTACATTTTCAACCTTAGCTTAACCTTAATTTTTTTAGGTTTTCCCACATAGGCAAAATTGTGGTCATTAAAAATTCCTGTGCGCACACAAGGTTTTGGCAAAATTTAGCAAGACTCCTGCAGTAATCTGAATGTGTCAAAAGTAAAAAAAAAAAATTGGGACCTAATTTTTTTAAAAGTGAAATTTAAAATTTAATTAACTATTATATTGAAAAGCACACAGAAAAAAACCCCTGCTGTACTTTAAGAAATGAGACTTGACAAATCAGGAGTGGGGAGAATGGTAAGTTTTGTGTTCCAGGCAACCAGGATGAGCGCTAGCAGTGCCTGCTCCATCGGTGGTGTGGTTTTACAGTGACCTTCATCACTTCACAAGCACAGCTCAACAACATACGGCAGCTACGTGGCTCTAACCGCCTGGCACCCTTTGTTCCTGGCTTGTCAAGATAAGGCATTAACATTTGAAATTTCATTCATAGCCTAATGGTTGTGTGCCCTATCAGAAAGCAAGCCTGGGCAGGACTCAGTTTATTTCATTTCACAAATGGAGATGGTTCTTTTTTCTAAAGCTGCAGCTACATTACATGTGTTTCAGTGTAATAGCAGCATAATTGAAGACTGTGTCAACTAGTTGGCAACCCTTTCTCTAGTGCCACAGCTCTTGTTTTTAGAGGTCATCTCGTGAATCCCTCCGTTTCACGTGTTCCTGTAAATGGAGTCACAGCTGAATGCAACTGGAGGTAACGGGCATGTGTGCTGCTGGAGCTGAACTAGCACAGGGGATAAGGAAGAGAATATTACTTGGAACAAACACCAGGTCATCACAGAGGAAGTTAACAGCAGATCTGTGGATCTTAACTCCCATTTTGGCAAGGAGTTAAGTTAAGTTTGCCACTCATGTGGCAGTGGATCAGGCACTGCACTCGTCAGTAGCCTGTGCTGTGACATCGACAGGTCATGTTTGCTGGCTGCTGCCCTCAGAGATAAAAAAGCAGCACACAAGGCTGCTGCCGGATGCATGGCTGTGTGTTGCCAGTGCCCATGATGGGGTCTGACTGCAGGATTGGTGTGAGTTAGCATTTGCCTTTTCTTTCTGGCTGGTTTCACTCGAATTCTACCAGAATCATGCCCTATAACTGAATCGTTGAAGTTGTGGAAATAGAAAGTAAATTTGATAGCCTGTAACTGAAAAATATAAATGACATTTTTTCAGCTCCAAAATTGCCATTTGAGTGTCCTCGTGGAAAGTTGTGGGCTGAGTGTGCCAGCTGCTGAGCTGGTTAAATGTCAGTGAGGTGCTGCAGGAGCATGAGACCGAACAGAACCAGGGTTTCATGGCAGCAATGACAGGGTAATAGGCAAAAGGACAAGCTGATCATTTGGGATCACATGGGAATTGCCCGGACCCATGCAGCTCTGTAGTATAAATGGGAAGGCAGAGATAATTCAAAGGATGGGCTGCTGTTGTGTGATACTACTTCTGATTCCCTGTTGGAGTAAATGTTTCATGTGCAGTTAAGGGATGATTACGCAGAGGAGTGCAGTCTCTCCTGTCTTTAAAATGTGGGCCAGTGAGGGATTTGTGCCACTCTGGGACACAATCATCTCAGTCTGAAACAAGGTTATACCGGGAAGGTTTTGCGGAATCGGCATTTGTGCCAACTCTTCAAGAACACGCTTGAAGTGATAATATTTCTTGTGCATTGGTGTGCTGAGACTCAGCCATTTCAAGCATGAAGAAAAGTGCAGTTTAGAAGGTTGGCATTTATTCACCAAATAAGTAGGCGGTTTCATTATTTCTTCATACTCAAAGAGAGAAACCTGCAACGTGACAAAATGGGGAATGGCAGCCTTGCGAACTTGTCATGGTGATTTACTGGTCCAGATACCAAACGTACTCTGTCACACTGACCATAGCATGCACCCCTCTAAAGCAGAATAGAATTATTTGCCACTGGCTAGTGGATAACTGGGATTGTGCGAGATCCAGACCAGGTGCGGTGTCTGAGATAGGAGCTTGCCTTTCCAGAGGCCTCCGTGGGAAGCTGAGGGCCTGCTGACATGAAATGACCTGACATGTTACTGTAGAAAGCAAATTGTGGGAGTGTGTGTGTGTTTGCATAATCATGTGTCTTGATTGGGCTTGAGAGGACTGGGAAAAGCTTGCTGCTTGGATTGAGATGACTTAATCCCACTTCTGTGCCCTGCGCCACGTTATGGACTTGCCTCTTCCCCCGCTCCCCTTGAGGAAGGGGCAGGAAGAGGAGACTTTTTGAGGTTTCAAGATCAACATGGGGAAAGTTTCCTTGTGAACTACCAATATAGTCATTTTGCAGCATGATAATTACGTGCTGTAGTTTTATGCTTATCTACTGAAACAATTCGTTCAACTCGTTGTCTCCTGAGACCCTTTTCTGTGGCAAGAACTGTAGCTTGGTAGGTTTGTAGCTGTCTTTAGACTTCCCTAATATGTACCCACTGTTGAAAATGGAGTAGCTGAATGCATTGTGTCTCTGGCAGTGAGAGTCGTGGTGTTTTTACAGATTGAATGCCTGGGTCAGCAGGATTCCAGCTGAGGTTTACATGACGAGGGAGGATCATAACCATGCAGGTAGAATCACGAGTGCACATATTGACAGAGAAGTAGACTGGTAGTGCATTCACCAGGGTACTACTGTATTTATTGCTTTTCTTGAACGTGTTATGCTTCTGGGCTCCCCAGGAACGCAGCAGAGGAGAAAGTGACAGAAGTGATGGATGTGACCAGGAGGTCTTGCCGTTCAATGTGAGAAATTAGTCAGCATCTAGAAGGAATGTCCAATTTCCTGCACCAGTTTAGTGTTACTGTAAAGGTGAAAAAGGTAAACATGAAAGAAAAAGCTGTGACTGTCATTGAATTTAGCCCTTTTTAAAGCAAAGATTTCTCTGTATTTCTTAAAATTATTCTCATAATTTCTGTGTAAAATCAACTGCCAAAAGATATTTCCTTTCCAGAATGGCTTCAGCCTCTGGTGGTTTGCCAGTGCTTCTATGAACCAGTAATCAGAAGAAACTGAATATCCTTTTAAGTCAGTGGCTCCAACTGAGACTGCAGTTCAATCCGAGGGCATCTTTCGAAGTGTGAGTATGTAGATCCTCAGCTACAGAAGCAAAATGCTGGGTTTCCCATTAGATATGGAAATAAGAGCAGATATGGAAGTTTGAGGTTTGAGTTTTCTCTACTGTTTCCTGTAATTAAGAAAATGAGATAATAGAAACTGTCTAATGCAGTGCCTGCTATAGACGGGGGTTCCACATTGATCTACTTTTAGATAAAGCTATTAATGCAAGGTTTCTCTCTGATACTCCTAAACCTCTATATTGCAGTTGGCTGATGCTTCGCAATTTCTCACGTGATTACCCTTGAACACCATGATAAAGCAGTGGTATTTGTAGAACTGAGATTGTCTGCAACAGATCTCAGTGTAGCTCTGTGTTTCTCTTAAATTTCCCTCAGCTGCAAGTGCCAATGAACTCAAGGTTCAGAAAGCAGCAAACCTCAGTCTCTCACAGTCATGAGTCTTGACAATCAACAGCAAGTTTAATTCTTGGTTTTGCAAGTAGTTTGCATCTGCTGTTCTTCCCATAGTCCATGAAACCAGGGCAGATCTGAAAGGTGGAGTTGTAGATAAGAGATGAGGGGAAGAGTAAAGGGTGGACTTTAAGACAGAAAACAGTTTGGGCTGGAGAGAAAGCAGGTGGGTGTGGACAGGACAAAGTCATCCTGACCAACCTCCTTTGAGGCCGGCAAAGGCAACTCTGAAATGCTTCTTGGGTTCTGGATTTTTATTTATGGGAGATGGGCTGGGAAGAATGGTTGCCAAAGTATAGGACCACTGCAGAGGAACTCTGAAGGGATGGGAAGTATGGGCAAAGTACTGAAGTGGGAAGGATGGGTGTTGGTACTGTGGGTCTCATTTAGGACAAGTCCAGCAGCTTCATTGAGACGCTTTAGGCCTGGTCAGATTGGGAGGGAAGGACCATGAGGGGTCCAGGAGGAGCCCTCAGCTTGTTGGCTGCTGTGGTCGATGACGCATCACCAAGGATCTTTGCCTTTCTTATGACTCCCGCTGTCTCCTCTTCAACCATTTCTCCTTGAGGTTTGCTGGAGAAGGCGGCAGTGGCAGCAGCAAGGACTGTAAGTGTGTGTTGTCTGCTAAGCCCAGCTCAGTGAAGGACAAGGCCTGAAGGACTGCTCAGAGCTGCTGAGCCAAGCCTGATCCTAAGTGAAGGAACAGGAGCATCTTCATGTGCCACAAATACCAAAGGAAGCAGCCTCTTCAACTTCTCCTCAAATTCAAAAGCAGCTGTTAGGAGTAAGTACGTTGTTAGTGTAATTTGGGGTGGTTCTAAAATCCTGAATACAGGACAGTGTGTGGCATTGGGGCCATCACCATTTCTTTGCATGTTCTGATACTGAGATTGCAGCCTGAGGTGAGGTTGTAACTGCAGCAGTTGTCAGGTTGCTGAGCCCACTACCTAGCCATATTCTGAAAACCTTTCTGCCTAAACCAAAAATGTATCATACAGTTGCCCTTGTTACTTGCAGAATTCCCTGGGATTTCCCTCGCATTAGTTTAGCTGGTAGCTCGAACAGTCTGTGTGTGTAAAGCTTGATCATCTCTAGCAATTGTCCATTTTTAGAGCACTCGGAACCCTTTGTAAATAAAATTACACTCTAAAAATTAGAAATACGATAGAAAGCATATGCTCATTGGAAAATCCATTAGGAGCCGTATATCTGTAGACTGCTTAAACAAGGTTTTTGCTTTTCTTTATGATATTGTTGACACAGCCTGTATTTCAAACATTAATGTTCAGAGAGAGCATTCCACACCTGGTTAACTGTTCAGCATTCCAGGGAGGAGGAAAAAACTGATCAAGTGTGATATCTGGAAATAAATATGTTTATAATGTGAAAATAATTATTTTGAACCCTTAAGTTTTCCATCTTTTTTTGTATTTTTAATGACAGCTGTATTTTTTTCAGCGCCTATAGTACATATAAAATATTGTGCTCCAATTGTTTTTATGCCCAGGAATACAATTTCTGTATTTGAGTGTCTTTCTCACTGTCATCAATAACATAAATTTGTCTAAATTCAGCAAGTAAAAACAAGGTTGAAAACTATGTTTTATACCACTAGCTGCAGGGGGCATAAAATTACGGTAATTTGTGGCTTTACTGTTGTCAGTCACGTTCAGGGGTTTTTTCCAGTGGAAATTTATCACGCGCCTGTCACTGAACATACTACAGAGCTTCAAGGCGTTCTTCTAATACAAAGGCACTTAGAAATTCCCTAGGAAGTACATAAAGCTAAAAACACTCATTCACTTTTCTTTTGTCTTGCCTTCAGAAGGGACAAACCTGGAGCAAGTTTGTCCAAAGCGTTGTGCTTAGCTCTGCTGTGACCAGGCAGCACGCTCCTCTTGGCAACAACAATACCTGGACAAAATGCCTTGTGACATGAGTATTTGTAGGAGTTGTGGGGAAAGGTGGGAAGCAGGTACAGCTTGTGGCGAGGGTGGCCAGAGCCAATGTGCAGAGGATTACTGTGGGACTGGTGGGACAGGGATGGCTTTTAGACTGTTCCCACAGGCCTGAAATGCCCTTGTGGCTCCGCAGGGAATGGCAACACGTGCCCCTATTCCTAGGAATTACACTCCAAAAAGTTGATTAAATGATTCTGTGAAGTGGATGATAAAAGAGCAAAGAAGTTGTTGGTGTTCTGCCTTTCTCAGCTGAGATCAGAGTCTCTTCGGGTGATGGCTACCACATGTTTGTCCTCCAGCTTACCCACCTGAAAATCCAGCACCTGCCTTGTGTAGCATAACATCCAGAACCTGGTGGCAGCTAATAAGGGCAGCACATGTCTCATTTTTCAGAGTTTTCATTTTGTGTACCACATTTTGCTGCTGCCTGGTTTGGAACTCCCATTTTTTGGCTTCATGCCTTTCCTCCCTCAGTTGAAGCGCTGCCACAAAGCGATTAGCTATTTTTAACTAAGTGTCGTAGAAGATTTGGGGTGTTTGTTAGGGATAATACTCAGTCCTTTTAGGGCAGTCTTCTCAGCATCATGACTTGAATTATGAGAAGGACAACGTTTACTTGTGTCAGGCTGGAGCTGCTGGGGGAGGCTACACAGGCCTTCTGACTTTCTCAGTAGAACACGAAGGGTTTTTTTATTTTCAAGAAGTTTTTGTTGTTTTTTTAAGCTCTTTCCCCAGTCCCCAGTAAATGAAAGTCTTGAAGGTTGGTGATGTTACCTGTTACCTCGTACAGTTGTATATTGTTGCAAGGCACTGAGAGTTTATTGAAAATTTCCTGTTCTGTGCATTTTGGTTTTGACAATTTGTAAATGTTCATAGATTTCCAATTGCTCTGAATTCGCTTGAAAATTTGGGTTAATTTGCTTGTTTACAAAATACAGATTTTTTTTTTCTTTTTTTTTGAGGCTAGTGGCATTGCTTGTTTACTCACCATGTTGTTCTGGCCAGTACCTTAACATTTGTGCCTCTAAACCCACTTGTTAGACATGAAAAAAGATTGTGTTGGGCAGAAACAGTACTGAGATATGCTGGGAATCTTAGCAAACTCTGATCAGGTTCTTAAAGAGGAGCAAAAGGTACAAATGCGTCGCTATGGAAGAAGCTGGTTTGGGAGCCATGGTGTGAGGACTGAGGGGTTAAAGTTGCAGGTTTTTAGCACTGGAAGCATTATAAGTATCTAATTGTGACCATGAAAGCAAAATAATGCCAACAAAATTTGCAATTCAAAATAACCTTTAAGTTTGATTTAATGACAAAATAAGTGTCAGCAAACAGTTTTATAATTAATTATATAAATTGGCAACAGCACTTCTATAAATTATGGATCTGAATTGCTTTTTAAATATTCCCTAAAAAGAATAAAAATAAAAGCAATCATAGGCATTAGTTGTGTGTGTATATACATATGTATGTAATCCATTCATGCAGATACCTCTACATCTACGTATTAATGTGAGCACAGACTCATATATATGCTTTCTAAAGCTCATCAGTTCTTAAAAGGGTTAAGCAGTTTTAAAATTACCTCAACCCACTGCTTAAACATTGTTGCCTTAATTAATAGCTGCTAACATATGAAGGGCTTGTCTTGGCTCTCCGAGTATTAAGGCAAAAAAAAAAGGCAGCATGTCACAGAGCTCTGTGTACACTGTTTCTTGTCTACTGCCATTAAAATTAATCATTGTGGCTAAAACCTGAAAGGTTTGTTATTTCTGGTACAAGTGGACATACCAACACCTGCGATTTCTTACCCAAAGGATCTCCATGTATACTGTATTGTCTGTGATTTATTTTTTAAAGGAATTTCATGGAGTGTTATTGAAAGGAATGGCTATTGATACTTGTTACTTATTTAGCATTTCTCAACGGATTTTGCAATCAACAAATATGGGGCGAAACAGCTACTTATTAATTTAGCTTAGCCATAATGAAAGCTAGTCCTTTCCCAAGGACGAGTTAAAAGTATTTTGGAGGACTGCCACTGCCCACAAGCCAGTATGTAGAGCAGTGTTTCTGTAATCCATTTTCCAGTGCTAAAAAAGTTTGCTCATTTGCCAAGTGGAGAGACTGCATAAACTTGGAGGGGAAACTGGGGAAGATCTTCCTACCTCTGCCTGTATATTAAAGACTTAAGTAATAATGACAAATTTGTCTTACCTGTTTCTTTATGGATCAGATACCGCCTCTAGAGGTATTGTAACAACACACAGTTCTGTTGTCCAGAGAGTACTTTATAGTATTTATGTAATCAGGAAAGAATTTTTTTTTTTTTTGGTTCTAAATTTGGTGAATTTTCCTTACAAATACTATTTTTGCTTATATTTGATAATCCCACTCCCCAGTCTGACGTGTCTGCAGACTGACGCCCCATAGCCTGTTGCAGTTTTGTTGTGCCCTGGGCGGTTCAAACAGTAGCTGGACAAAACAACTTGGAAACCGTGTGACAAATTAAATGTGGTGCCATTTCAAAACCGGTTTTACACCGACCCGCCTGCAGGAGACCATGACTTACAGCTGAGGAGATCCTTTCTGAAGCTGGTCAGGGAGGATACAGGGAGAGCAAAGACAGCACTGGGTAAACCCTTGGGATGGTGGCATTGTTGGGCTAGAGAGCAGTGCTCTGCTCGAGTGGCATATCTGCCTTAACCACATTGCTAAAGTTGGTTACAGACTGAATGTTGTGTGTGGAACAGGCAGTACAGTGAGTTTTGGGCAGTGTCTTTCTTGTGTTCTGTACTGTTGAGATTGTACAGGTAGTGCAGACAGGAGGGCACAGGGAGCTGCTGCTGATAGAGGCCAGTCAGAGGAAAAAAAACGGCTGTTCTGAAACCTGGAGAGCAAAGCTGTGCTGAAATTCAGTGATGACTTTTAGCCTCGGTGTCGTGGTTTAACTCCAGCCATTAGCCAAGCACTATGCAGCCACTGGCTCGCTTCCCCACCAGCAGGACTGGGGGGAGAACTGGAAGGGCAAAAGCCAGAAAACTCATGGGCTGAGATAATGACAGTTTAATAAGGAAAGCAAAGGCCATGTACACAAGCAAAGCAAAAGAATTAATTTACTGTTTCCCATAGGCAGGCAGGTGTTCAGCCATCTACAGGGGAGCAGGGCCCCATCATGTGTAATGGTTACTTGGGAAGACAAAATGCCCTCACTTCCTCCTTCTTTCCTCCAGCTTTATATACTGAGCATGATGTCATATGGTATGGAATACTCTTACAGTCAGTTCGGGTCACCTCTTCTGCTTGTGTCTCCTTCCAGCCTCTCATGCATTCCCAGCTTCCTTGCCAGCATGTCAGTACGAAAAGCAGAAAAGGCCTTGGCTCTGTGTAAGCCCAGCTCAGCAATAACAAAAACATCTCTATGTTATCAACCCTGTGTACAGCACAAATCCCAAACACAGCCTCATACCAGCCACTGTGAAGAAAATTAACTCTACCCCAGCTGAAACCAGCACACTTGATTAGAACTCTTGGGAAGGTTTCTGTTGCCTCGCTGACCGTTTGATTTTGCAGCAGCAGCAGCAGCAGGTCCACTCTGGAAGTGTGAGTAGTGGCCAGAGCATACAGCATGAGCTTCACTGGCTGAGAGGTGCATAATTCCCCTAAACCTGCACTACCTGCAACTCCTGGTAGCGCGAGTGGGGCAGGTTGTGTGTCATCCACCCACTCTTCCCTGTGCTCCTCTCCATACACAGCCCCACAGCATGCTATTGTTAGGCGTGAACGCTAATTGCTGGTATTTCAAGGCTCCTACCTTCTTATTGCTAAAGCCTGTAACAATAATCACAGCCTATATTCCCCATCTCTCGGCATCAAGGAAACAAGATATGATCACAGGCAGTGTGCTAATGTAATTGTAGTATATAGAATATGAGCTTTTTCTGTGTAAACAGAGGCCTGGCCACCTCCTATGATAGCTCTTCCTCCACTCCACGCGCTGGCTGTTCCCCGGCTCACTGCTCAAGTCCCCATTATGTATACATCTACCCTTGTCATAACACCACCTCTGAAACACTCACACCGTTTGGTCCTGCTGCATAATGTTAAGAGGGTGGAATTTTAAATTGAAAAAGGCTGTTTAAGTAATGTCAGCAGCCTGACTAATTTCACAAAAGGAAGGAAATTCAAAGTTAAGGCTATGGTATATTCTTATCTAGATGCCTGAAGATTTCTGTGCGTGACAATATGCCCCTAAAATTCAGAGCTGTCCCTTATGTCTTTAATTTCTCCCATTGTGTCTCTCCTTTTTTTTTATTAAACATCAAGGTGAATTCACAACAGAGAGTCAGCCTAGAATTTAATCCTCTAAATACCTTGAAAATAGAGGTTTAGACTAGAAGTACCAATATATACCCTTAAAACTTCAGTGTAATATAAAAGAGATTCTAATCACAACAGATCATTACAAAGAAGAGTAAACCATTTAAAAAAAAAAGTGTCTTAAATATAATAAAAAGGAATAATTAAGAATCAAATAGGAAGCTGCTATTCTGACAATTTAATGATGCTGAATTGGACTGAAAGAATTGGCTTTGCCATTAAAAGGCAATGAAAATCTGATAATTTCAAAATGGCACTGAGATCAGATCAAGTGGGTTTTTTTGAAACCAAATGCAGCAGAACCGGAAAGATATGGTAGGATTTGCCTTAGAAGAACCTTGGAGTGTTTTGGATTCCTACTGCTGCCTAAGGCTGAAGATCTTACTTTATCAGACCTGCTTAATATCTTTAGACCGAGGTCTTCCTGGGAATATGTTACCTCGTGGCATCTGTGGAAAGTAATGTGGCAGTCCTGACTGCCAAATTGAATAATAAAATATGGATGTTCTTTCATTCTTAATTCTTTAAAAAAAGCCAAACCAAGCCTTGGGATTTATGTAACAGTATCTGGGGCATTATAGCCGATTACAGGAGGAGTTTTCCACTGTGAGCAACATGTAAAGGAAAGTCAAGTAGTCCATTTGCTTTGGGTTTCTGTATAGAGGAACAGAGATGTGCATCTAAACATTTAAAAGCAGCAAGCTAATCTTATAAAGTGCTCACAGCAACTGTACACCTAATGTGTACATGCACTTACCATCACTGTGTGTGAGCTACGGCCATTTATTTACTGATATTCATTTTCTGTGAGTATAACTAGGTGCACAGTTGCAAGCATTTAATAGATTGCATTGTTAGGTTTTTAATTACTCAGGGGCAGGTTGGTATTTTCTACCTGAGAACCTGAGGAAGCAAACTTGGTGAATTGCTGTGATTTGTACTGCCATGGAGAAAGATGTCGTTAATAACAATCAATTAGTATGTATTTACACTGTAAAAATGAATCCAAGAAGGTGAGATAATTTTATTGTTATCATATCTACAGTGAGCAAATACCCATTTTGGGCATCATCAGCATCTAACTGGAACACAAAGGCAAAGTTTTAAAATACACAAGCAATTAGAAACAACACAGAGTAGTTAACAGTTGTATTTTCCATCCTTGCACATGTTCTCCTGGAGCAGCTGTGAAATCTTCTGGTTTGCTTTCCTCTGTGCTGTGTTTGTGAGTGCTGAATGTCATACATGCCACAGAAAGTAGTGTTCTGATCCTCTTCTCTCGCGGTTCTCTGAATTAAATACGTGATCAGTATATGTTCAAACATTATGTACTAAAACATCAGCTATTACCATGTGCAGCGGGTCCTTAAAAATCGGTGGCCCGCAGCTCAGAACATGTGGAGAACTCACAGGTGCCTTGTCACCTGTGAAATCCGTGTGTCAAGCGAACAAAAAAGCCCAAAGCCCACCCCAAACCCCCAGCCCAGGCTGAAGCCGCGGTCCGTGTTGGGCTCTGCGGGGAGCGCTCCCGCATCCCGACTCCTGGGGTTCTGCTGCCATCCTGTGGCAGCCGCGCTGCCGCCGCCCGCCTCTTCCCCTGGGCGGCTGCCGGGGAGGGGGGGACCAAAATTGGGCTCGTTCTTCCCCTGCCTTCCTGCAAGGGACGCGGTCACCTGCTGCCGCCTCTGCTGTTACCAGTCTTGGGTTGATTTCTGCTTGATGAAGCGCAGAGATAAATAGTATAAAAGCAGGAAGCTGCAAATGATACCGATGAGGACGAGGTAGCTCACGTAGAGAGGATGGGAGTCCATGTCCAGAGAGTGAATGATCTGTAATGACCAATAACACGAAATTGGGAAAAGGCACAACATTTTCATGCTGGATCTGTGAATTGTGTTTTACATGTGAGCTCCCCTGGCTCATGCCATCTTTTCCCCTTGGTTTCCAGCTGGGTGTAGCTTTTGGGGTGCTTTGGTAGTGGGTTGCAGCTACCCTGTTCCTATTTCAGAGGAGCACAGTTCAGCTCCTGAACAATTTCAGCAAGTGCATAGTTGGGGCTTGTGTAGAAAATAGTGGCCCACGATTATTTGCCTTTTTTTTTTTTTCCTTATTTTTTTTCCTCTTTCATTGAAAGAAAGTCGTATGACTGACTGCTATAGGGACATCTTTAAGGACAAACTTACAATATACCAAGTGTAACACGACTTCGTGCACTGATTTGGCATTTGCCAAATTTGAGGCCTACAACATTTAAATGCCATTTAAATATGACAGGCATATAAATGGCATTCCACCTGGTTATCAAATGTTTGTAACAGTTTTTGTAACTGACTTACAAATTTCCCTGGTATTTTAAAAGTAGTGTTTCCAACGGTCATTTCATATGTGTGGTCAGTGAACTGAATTTGCATCATTCCTTGAAAATTCCATCTGAGGAAAGAGATTTTAGAAACCCAAAAAGGAACTGGAAAAAAAAAAAAAAAACACAAACAGAATGAAAGAAATGGATACACATACACAAAACTTGAGACCTCAAAAACTGCTGTGCTGCTGCCAAATACAGCAGGTTTGTCTCATTTGTTGACAGCCAGAGGCTGTAAACATGTAGGAGTTTATTATTGGACAAAATAGCAGATATACTTTATGTTGTTACATGGAGATGGGAAGTGAGGAGTGAGATAATATCCATATCCATCAAACTCCTACTGTCAGCCAAGTCTTCCTGGAGCTCCATCTTCATCTTTTGAATACAATTCTTTTTACTGAAAAGTTTGGCAACCACTTAATAATCAAACCTTTCTCTAGTCTCTAGTGCTTTTTTGACCAAACTTCCTGTTCCCTCATTTTCAGATGGAGAAACTTATACGGAATGAATTATCTGACTCCACTGTCACCATCCAAGAAGATAATTGCAAAGGTATGAGCAAAGCTAAGTTTTCCTGCACAGCTCTGCAGCATCTCAACAACTAGTCACTGATGAAAGCCATCGATGTTTCAGTTTGGAGGGATGGTGGGAACTTCGTCTCACCTGTCCAGAGACTTTCCAGGCTTATCACAAAACCACCACTCAGGTAGAAGGATGTGAAAAGGACGTTCCCAAGGAAGGCTGAGAGCTGCAAGGTCGGCAGCAGCGCTGCCACCCAGAGTGCCATGGCACGGGCACTGTACACAGCCAGCCACACCGAGACAAAGTTCAGCAGGAAATGCATTGGTTCAGGGATGAGGTTTGCCAGCCAGTAGATGGGAACTCCATAAATTATAACAAAAGCACAGTGTTCTGGGAGCTCCCCCAAAATCTGTTCAGGGAGAAGAAAAAAAAAAAAAATAAAAAAAGAGAATGAGTTGAATGATAATTACAAAACCACATGAGATGTGCCTTAATGTACTTACAGACTTCTTATAAAAACTCTGGGAAATACTCCCTTAGAACGCAATCCTCTGCCTGTTAGGGGTTAACAGTGACATGCAAGACCAATCCACAGCAGAAACTGAAATCCACGCTAATTTTTTCTCCAGTTGTGACATTGCTTGTAACTAATTGTTAAATGGAGAGGACTCTTGTTTTAGGTTAGAGGTCTTGTTTTGTTACTGTTTGGGCAGTTTCTAAGAATTGAAGAGGCTTTCCCTGAGAACTGGTGTGCTTGTTAACAGCGATACTGTGACTGACTCATGGCTAATGTACGTTTTGCCCCAATTTGGTTGAACCTAATGTGAGATCACATTTGAGACAAATTTGGCTGTTGGTCCATTCCCTACCTTGTCCCAAAGGCAGTCCAGATAGCAGCTTAATTTGTTGTAAAACAAAGGCATAAATAGGATTTTCTCAAATATCTGAAGAGTCTATAGAGAGCATTAGTTCTTCCTAAGAGGGTTGCTACTATCCTGTAATACTAAGGTTGTAACAAATTACATCGATTTCTCTGTGAATAATGTGCAATCTTTGTGACACAATGCAAAGAATATTTTTCTCTGGCAACCACTAATAAGCATTTAAAATCTTGTGCAGAAATGGAAACCTAAATTACAGATGCCATGGCAGGCAGAACTCATCTAACAGCGGCAACATCACAAAGAAGAGATTATTCTAAACCCTTGTGAAAAAGAGAATGCAATTTTTTAAAAAAAAGTTCTAAATTTAATTCCAGAAACTCTGGCTCTTTATGCACTTAATACAGTTTTTTTTATCTCTGACCAGCACAGGCCGAAACAACAACTGGAAACAACAGTTTGTAATTTCTGTTTTACCTTTGCTTTAGCTTTTGATGCAAATATTTTGTTTTGCAGATCAAGACACATAAGCAAACTTTCAGAGGTGCTTCAGTGAATTATGCAGGTATATGAAATTGCCTAAACCCCCAGATTTGAGTTTGAGATTTCTTAAATTTTGGCCAAACAGCCCAGGGAAAGGTTCTTCTTTGGCTTCTCGGGTGTGGGATCTCAGCCATGACTTATGGCAACAGATCTAAAGTAGTGTGAGGTTTAATCTATTAATGCCAAGGAAGCAAGAACGATAGCCTTAGCCAGCAGACACAAAAGAACAACATCTGATATGAATGTGATTGTTTATACAACAAGTCTTTGATTTGCTTGTGTTTTTTTTTTTAAATGTTCAAGGCAGCTGTTTGTATTTCCTGGCAACAAAACCAATTACCTTAGCAAAGAAGTATGGGCTGACAGAGTACATTCCACCTTCCAAGTCATGATAAAGCATTGCTCTTTCTGAATGGCCTGCGGAGGAGGAAAAAACCAGATTGTTTTAGGCCTTGAGTTGTATTAATAAGTTTAATTTTTTCATTAATTTAGGAATCTTCTGATTTTGATTGCTTATAATGTTTACAAGAAAACCGACACTTACATTTGGCTATAACATCCAAAATTATTGTGAATGGGATTAGGGCACCTATCATGTACAGCAGTGCTGTTGTGTCACGAATAGAGAGTCCATCTTTGTCATGGCCATAGTACAAAAATCCAATTAATAATGACATAAGAAGGGCCTCAAATCCATGGATTAATAACGTTGAGAGGTCTCTGAAGTCATTGGAGACTTGACGACTAGGAAAACAACAACATCGACCGTAAGATATAGTATTTAATAATGCCAGTCATGTTCAGAGACATTGCCCCAAACACTGTTAAAATCAATTCATGGAACTTGCTGACTTTGACTGTGATTGAAGTTGGGCTGCCTCTTTCTGTAAAGGCTTTTCCCTCATCAAAGCTATGAGCCATCAGTAGCCACTGAGTATTTCAGGTCTGAAATGCCGACAGCTTGAAGGAAGGCAATAGGTGTGGGACACTTTGTGCTTCTTTCTTATGATTTAGAATACAAATGGGCATGATACATAACTGTTTATGCTGAAGATAAGTTTACCTTAATAATACAGTGAACTGCTTTAAGGCTCCTGGTAACTGATCACTGGAATGGTGAGGCATGTTGATAGCCTCCTCTGAATTTAAATGCGACCTGTCCAAAAGAAAAAGAGAAAAAAAAATATTGAAATTAGCACAGGCTGTAGCTGGTGTCTCAGATCCCCTGTATGACACTCTTTTCTTTACCTCTGCTGGCCGACTGTGGTCACAACATTGTCTCCTTCAGTAACTTTCCATAAGAAATCATCAAAATGTTTGACTTTTTCTAGGAACAAGTTGGCAAGGGTATTTGCTCTTTTTCGGCTTTCCATCTCCTTTTCTGCAGTTTGTTTATCGATACTGGTCAAATCAACTGCAAGACATCACTTGATGTAAGTCCATATGCTGTAGAAGTGATAACTTTATGATGTGCTTAGAATCAGGGATTTCAATGTGAACAGATAGTACAACCTGTGTACATGCATCGACTTACAATAGTTAAAACTTTATTAGTTACTTTAGGTAGTCAGAGATGATTATTCATGTGTATGCTTCTTACCCCGTCATTCCATGAATCACTGAGAGATTACATAATTGCTTATTATAATATTATAAACTCTATTTCAGATTTGTCAAAATTTCATAGTGCCTTGAGAGGAGTGCTGGGAAAAAAACCCATTTGACTTTCCTTCCTGGCATGTAGGTATTTACAATCTTTTATGTGACTTTGACTTAAATCACATGTTTCTTTCTTCATCTCCAAAATTACAGTTATCATCTTATTTGTATCTTATGGAGGTGCCATAAACTTTACCGGATACTGAAAAAGTCCAAAAGGAGTATTATCTAAGGATAACATAGAGAGAGAGTAGAGACTTAGCATTATTTTTTTACTTAACAAAATGATTTTTTAAAAAATCTAAACTTATATTAATATTTTACCATGTTGACCTTCAGTGTAGAGTGACAGTGCTGCATGTTTTGCAGATGGTTTCAGAGAGAGCTATTGCTGCACACTTCCTGATTCCTTGCATTGGGCTGATCATCTCTGTTCAGCCACCCCTTAGCAGGAGTCCACCAGAAATTACTTCAGTCTGCCCTGTCTTCAATTCTACAATGGTTTCCTGTTTTTCTACCAGACACACAGTCAGCATTTGTGTGTTTCCATCACATGCTCCTTCTCCCTGTGGATCCTCTGCCACCCTGTCCTATTTCCACCTTCCTGCTGCCCATATTTCTTTTCTCTTCCTATGTGTGCTGACTCTGCATCCTGCTAAAAGATCCTCCCTCTCTCATCCCTCCCTACCTCCATGTCATAGGCGTTTGTAACCGCAGGCAGCAGCTACAAGTTTCTCCAGGACTGTCTCTCCATTCCCCTACAGGGGTGCTCAAGCCTTCCTTGAGGCTGTCCTTGGCTCTGAACTCTGATTGTGACAAAGGTCTTTTTGCAGGGCTTGACACCGAGTTCAACTTCTGTTTATCTCTGCCCAGCTGACTTTGCCTGCCACATAGGCACAGCTGAAGGGGTTACTGCAGAGCACTGAGGCTGTCTGTACTCCAGGGCTGAAAAGGTTACTCCAGAGCACTGGTGTGTCTGTATGAGGTTTCGTGGCCAACTTGAGTGCAAAGACCTAAGTGCTGCAACTGAACCAGCCTCTGGTAAGAGATTCCTGCCCATTAGATTAACGGGGCCAGATTCCCTTTCCACGTTGCAAAAAAAACAGAAGAAGAATGGATTTGAAACCGTGTAAATTTTCTTTGAGGAGTAAAAGGATTGCCTTTTTGGGTTAGCTTTTTCTCCCTTCCGGTGTGCTCTGTTGGGCAGCACTTCTCTTTCCCATTTACTGTTCCAGGTGCATATTGTTGCTCGCTCTGGGGAAACTAGCTCCTACATTTCGTGATTGAGAAGTCAGAGAACTGGCTACAGAAAGCAATTCATCTGTGTCTTTCTCAGTCAGAGTAAAAGTTTTAACCAGCTAAAACATGAGGTTAAGTGCGCTAAACATGTGGAGGAGTTGCTATACCTGACAGGGTTAGAAGGAGGATATTTTTTAAAAATTGATTTTATCCATACCTCTTGTTTCTCTTACATTTCCTGTACTGAGAAATAAGGATCTCATTAAAACCAGAACTTGCTGCAATATTGATTTGAGTCAGTTATAAGGCGTTTCTAAGACAGTTATTGTCCATAAAAATCAATGTTAGCTAGACACTTATGAAAGCAAATAATTTCCAGTAACTTTTTTTTTATGACAGTGCTTGATACTGACCATAGAAATCCGCAGGATTGCTGTATCTTGGGCAGGGATAGCCTAGTTCTGTGAAATACTGGACCATGTCTCTGGCTGTTCCACAATAGGCAGTGAGTCCAGAAGTCATCAGAAGAACTAAATCAAACAGTTGGAAGATATCTGACCGAGGCTGATGAAGTGAAAGAAGAACCAATCTGTTTCCCCTGGCCAGTCTGGATAATGTTATCACAAGGTTATGTGCAGTAAAACTGTCCAGTCCAGATGTGGGTTCATCAAGTATGAGTATTCCTGCCAAAGACAATAAGTTTAGCTGTGGAAAGCAGCATGTTTGATTTAGAAAATGTGTTCTAAATGAAATGGTGCTAGTGCATGAAATATCACTGATTATTTTTAAATTTAAAGGAAAAAAATTATAGTCTTTTACTTCAGTACCAGTGCATTTATTTCTGAGCATCACTTCTTATAAAATAAAAAGTCATCTGCTTTCTCCATAATCACAAAAATATATTCCTATACAAGCAAAAGTTGTTCAAATCCACTTCCCAGTGAAAAAAATTATGTCAAATCTTGCTTAACAAGAGGCTCAGTCAAGGTTAGTAGTGCTTTTGATATATATGAGGTCAGATAGGGGATTCAATCCTGGAAAATCAGCTGTGGATTTAGCCTCATGTTTTGTTTCTGCTAAAGACAATGGAAGTTTCTAGTTCACCTGCTGCATGAGCCAGCCACGTCAGTGAGCTGCACAAGACTGCAAGGACTGACTATACAGACAAGAAAATTACCTTCCCTGTGAATTCTGCACATGTAAATGGGGGCTGGGTCAGAGGAAAGGAAAACAATCTCCATGTTACAATAGGCCAGCAGCCTTCCAAAGTAACTTGTGGCATGTGGTCAGATAAAAAACAAACGAGATATGCACAGACCAGAGCACTGCCTGAGGGTAATGTCAGGCAACTTTCTTGTCAGGGTGGGTGAGAGTGGGAGGTGAAGGCTCCCAGGAGGACTCTGCATTGGCCTACCTCCGATTTTCCATTGGCAAAGGTGACAGAAACGCAAGTGGGCCAACTGCTAAAAACCACTCTGTTTACCGAATTATTGCTGTAATAATCACAGTGTTATCTGTGATCAGCACTGATCTCAATTTGCGCAAATGGACCAGCACTCAGTCACTGTGTCTGACTGTGCTGTGGAGAGGTAACCTCTGGCAGAGGGTGCTGCCAGGTTTAGTGTTCTGAGTATGAACTCCTCGAGCTGCCCCCAGGGCAGCTGTTCCCTGGAAGCTCCTACCTTCATTTGCTGCCCCATTATCCCCAGGTGGCCTGTGGTAGGCACGAGGAAGGTGTCGGGGTTTTGCTCACCCGGGTTCCAGAGCAGCTGCACGCCGATGCTCACCCTCCGCCTCTCGCCTCCCGAAACACCACGGAGGAACTCGTTCCCTACCCTGGTGTTTGCACACTGGCGCAAACGCAGCTCTGCTATAACATCTTCTACCTGGGGGATCCAAAGAGAGAAAGCAAGTGTTCATTTGGACACTCGTGCATGGATAAAACTGGTTAAAATTCGTCTGGATATTTCAGAGCTTATCTGATCAAGAGACACTCTTGATTTTAGAGATAACATTAAAAAAGACTCAGAGATCAAAAATTGAGTTCGTCTTTCAGCCTCTGTAATGCTTTCTCTAGATTGTCATTTTTTATGAGCTTCGGAACAATTGCTGGTTTCTATCTTGAAAGATGAAAAAGGTTTATAATTCATAATCTACATAAAAAAATACCAGATTAGCTGTTCTGACTCCAAACACACAGGATCTCTTGGATAATTCCTGTCAGACACATTTTTGACAACTTTACTTTTTTCCAACAGCTTAATTACCCTTTTTTTCCTTTGTGAGTCTGAAAAAAACTTCGGAAGGCGCAGTTTGGCAACGAACAATAGTGTTTCTCTGACAGTCAGGTGGGGGAGCAGTCGGTCATCCTGCCGCACGTGTGCTATGCATTTCCTAACAAGCTGGGGAGTGCTGGGTTTGTTGTTGATCAGGATTTGACCAGACTTGATTTTGCCTCCATGATCCCGGCAGGTTATCACATCAAGCAAGGATGTCTTTCCACCAGCTAGAAAAGTCAAAGTTGAAAATTAAATTAATTTCCAAGGGATCATTTTGAAAAGTGGTCTTGTCACAGACAGAGGACAGAAATTTTTGTTCCTTAGTGTCTCTTACACAACACTTCCTGCAGTTTTCCCAAATCCACGGAGTGGCTTTCAAATGGTCTTCAAAGAAAATAATGACTGTGAGCTCATGTTCAGGAAATCTGTCCCCTCTGGAATGGAGTATGGGGCTTTAACCCTTGTCATTTCTCAGCAGAACTGGGAGGTTGGGCATTGAGGGTAGCTCCATGAACACAAGAAGCAAGATCATTTTGGTTACCTCTCTTTCACTTTTAAAACATAGGTGACAGGTGGTGTCTTGCCCTGGCTGCAAGGCTGACATCCAAATCCTAAGCAAAAGCTTTCTTTGTGGAAGGATTTGTGAATTCAGATACATCAGCTGGATCAGCTGAACGACTAAGGTGTTGAATGATTATATAGACAATAAGAACCTTAATCATGAATGAAATAAGAATTATTATGACTTAAATAAGACAAAAAGACAGTTAAATAATTAAGAAAAGCTGGCTCATAATCAGAGGTAGGAAAAGTAAAACAATGAAAACAAAACCTGATTTGGAGTTAAATAGTAAATGAATTTTTCCTTTTTGCTGTATGATACTGTATGTAAACACACAGAGCTCTCTTATTATGATTAAATGTCATTTATTTCTAGTCTCCCTGTTGAAAGATTAACTCCACATTTGTTTCTTAATACATACATTTTAAAAAAAGAAACCCAGCCATCTGTAAACCACGTATCGCTCTGTTTAAGAGTGACATATTGATTGCCATTGACAATGTGAAACCCATCAGCGGTTTAATCCATTTTGTTAAGGCATTTGATGAAATAAATGATAAACAGCTTTTGAAAATAGTTTGACTAGTTTGCTGAAAGGTGTTTGTGCTCAGTGTATGTTATCTTACAAAGGTGCTATATCTATAACTTTGTATGTTATTTCATCACAAGCTTTTCCTTTTATTTTCAGGAGAATCTCTAAGGTACAGCTTCAGTTACATTAAGGATATATACTAAGGAAAAATTCCCATGGCAATAAGGAAGAAACACCTCTTTTTGTAGAAATAAAGTTAAAAGTTTTTGGCAAATATGCCTTGTCTTTGAGAGAGAGCATCTTCACTGAATCACTGAGATATATGAGTCTAGTTGGACACACAGCATGGAGGTTTTTCCCTCCGAAGTACTTTTTACTTCAATTTAACACAATCATGTGTCTACTTCTTATCTTCCTAGATGAGCTTAGCTCCATTAGACGACCTCACTGTGGAGAAGGTTACACCAGTCCCACCACAAAATGAAAGAAGAAAAGAAAAAGGCGTTGCAAAGCAGTGACCCCAAACAGCAGCGGAACTGTCTTTTCTTCTCTGTAAGTTACTCTTAATTAACCCAAATGCAATATTATGTCCTGTTAGAATTGTTTCGATCCAGAGGGAATTTCTGCTTACGGCTATGCAAGTTGGCACTGATCTTTCTGATGGGGTCTGTCCTCATTTGTCTGCCCTGTTTTCTGGGTAAGTCTGCAGTTGGCCTGTTTTGAATCTGAGCCATGAAGCTGATTCATGTCCAGCAGATCTGGGGCTGCAAGGCCACAGTTATAAC
Source organism: Empidonax traillii (assembly GCF_003031625.1). Lineage (NCBI taxonomy): Eukaryota > Metazoa > Chordata > Aves > Passeriformes > Tyrannidae > Empidonax > Empidonax traillii. The sequence goes on along the minus strand of NW_020956177.1, from coordinate 97,504 downwards.
AATACCCCACTACACCTCAGGAAACAAATAGCAAGTGTGTACAAGGCATAACAAAATCAGGTTTGAAAATCAGTTTTATACACCCGCCCTCCCCTGGTATCATTCTTTGTTTCCTCAAAGATCATGTCACTTAAAGATTGTATTTGAGTGACACATTGCCAGTAGTTTTTTTCTCAACTAGATTTTGACATTAAAAAAAACTGCAGAGTGTTGCTCTTGGCTGTGCACGTTTTATCTGAGAGTTGGTCATATCCTGAAATTTGTTTGCTCTTACCAGTGCTTCCTATAATAGCCAGCATCTGACCACTTTGAACTTTTAAATTCAGATTCTGGATTATTGACACACGAGAACGGGGATCTGATTTCCAGGTCCAGGGCATTTTCATCTGTGCAAGGTTTTCATACCAGGGAATCTGGGATGCTGTGTTAACCTAACAAAGAAATAAACAAGTCCCTTCAAGCAATAAACTATTTATCAACAAATATCTTCAAAGTTATGATGTTGCAAGCAAAGAATATTATTGTTAATCTTCAGAAATACATGGAAAGAAGTTCTTCTGCACTCATCTATGGGGTTTGTGTTTTGCTTCTCATTCTGTTAATCACTAAATCTATTTCTGTCCTCTGTTACTTTGGAAATTTATTGCTATTGTAAATTTTAAATGTTTAAAATTTTAATACAATTTGAAATTCCATTAAACTGAAAATTGTGAAATCTACTTCAGATGCCGTGGTGGCACAAAGGAGATGAAAAATTTCACGGTCCCTTGAAATCCTCCTTATTAGTCATCCTCTCTTTATCTCTTTCCACATACTCATTTTTGCCAGCAAGGGCTCCCAACATCCCTATCATGACAGAAAGTCCCTCTGCCCCAACCCTCAGAGGAATAATTTTGCTCAAGGCTGATAAAAAGCAGAGCTTAGAAACAGATCTTTCTTCCTGTCTTACCCCCTAGCTTTACTAAATGTATTTACAGTGGAGGGGTTAGTCTGCTGTCAGTATTGCAGCCAAGAGTATGATTCTACTCACAAAACCATGTATTTGACTCTGCAACAGTTGTGTGAATTTTTTCGACTTTGTTTGGCATTTCAAATGGCTTGTGTATAGAAACAGGCATTGCTGGATATGCTTCCTGCTGAAGGGAGGTATTTCAATGACAATTCTTACCTGGTAGTTGAGTTCTTTGACCTCCAGAACATTTGATTTTCCACTGTATGTGAAATACAGACTGTTATCTTCTTCAGAGATAAAAATAGTGTCCTGGGTCTTGGTCTGGAAAAGTTGTTAGGTGAATTACAACAGTTAATTACAATAACTAAAGTACTGTTAAAATCGGAGTTCAGAGAAGACGAAGCACAAAGGTAAATATATTTAGGAGATATAACAATATTATTGATGAATTACTGTAGTGCAAAAGTCTGAGGGGTTGAAATAAGTTATCTGTTATTTTTTAATCAGTGTGAAATGTACTTTGTTCTGGTGACATGTATGAGGGCCAAACATGCTGTGCTGTGCTTTTCTAGTTGATTTAAGTTTAAAAGTGGTCACTCAAAATGGAGATAAATGCCATGCCGCTATAAAGAGATTAGACTCTTTTTTTTCTTTTCTATTGAGGAAAAAAGATATACTGCTTCAGCAGTGTTAGTCTACTTGATCAAAATGGTGCATATAGTAATTCATAAGTTATGGCAGCTAAAAATTAAGGTTCACTGGAAGTATGCCTGTTATTGAATTCCACATGGACTCCTTAACTTGGAGAATTTGTGAACAAGTGGATATGCAACCACAAGTATATATTATTTAATATATATATTTCTCCTCTTTTGTTTTTTAAATTTACAGTTTGTCAACTGTGAAACTTAGTGTTCTGAGGTATCAGTTAAAATAACAAGAGTCTCTACTTGGCTTGGTTAACCTTTTGCATACAGCTGCAATTATGAAGTCGTTGCTCAGGCAGCTTTCTGACTTTGGGTTCAACTCCGTGTGCATGCCTGCAGTTTTTAGTCCAGACAGCCATATCTCTCCCACAGCCCTGTGCTTTTCTTACGGGTCAGACTCATTTCCTTGCCAATGCAAACGTACCTGTTCCCTCTTTAGCAGACCCTATCTATGCCTGTGGTATCTTTGGCAGCTGGTGACCACGATCTTATTGTGCACCACCTACCCTCACAGCAAACAAGGCTGATTAATCTTTTCAGTCTAGATACACAGCAGAAAGCAATGTCACATGTCAAGCAGCCTGAAAAGCCACATGAAAGCCCTCCAAACTCCCGCTGCTGCCAAAGCACTCGGTGCTCTTGCTTGTGTTGAACCTAATTTTTAAAAACAGATGCTCCCCAGCAAATGTGGGTATCAGTCTGAAGGCATGTCCTGGCAAAGCCAGTCCAGGCCATGCTCAGGGGCTTTCTCCTCCATCCACCTATTTGGATTTGGAGATCACCTCTCTCAGCCTCTCTAGCACTGTGGCACCTGAGCACTGGCCTCATCCCCACTGTGCTCTGGTGGGGGCTGTGGACACTTTCAGCTCCCCATTTCAGAGCTGGAGGAGTTGAGGGCTCACCAGCTGTGAAAGCCCCGTGGGAAGGCTGCCTGCCTGCCTCTCCCAGCTCCCAGCAAGCACTGTAGCTGCAGAACAGCTGAGCCCATCAGGTCCCTCCCCACTCCCTGCAGGTCTCACTCCCTGGCAAGCCCTCGCATGTCACCTGGCTCCAGCCGGTATCGTCCAGAGAGACATTTTCGGTGGTTTCCTTCATCACGGTGGTGGAAGGTCTCACTCCTTGCAGTGGTTTGACTCTTCCCTTTGAAAGAAATCCTTCTCCTCTTGGTTTGGAACTCGGTCCTTTCCAGGCACCTTCACCGCAGCACCATATCTCCTGGTGTGCTGTGTGTCTGCAGCTGGCGTGACCCCGTGGACAGGGAAATATTCCCCTCCTCTGGGACAGTAACAGCTCGGGCTAAAGGTACATCAGATAGCGGCTTCAGCTGATCGCTGATCACTTGTTCGCAGGAAAAAGAAAGGACCGGGAGCCCCTCTGGTTTCTTTGACGTGGCAAGTGCTGGGGGCAGCGACCTGCTCTGACCCTGGGGCAGAGGGGGCTGCCCCTGGCCTGGCGCTGCTGGAGGCATGGTGGTGGCAGCGCCGGGCACCCGGCCAGAGGCTTGAGGAAGGGAGGCTATGGAGCCCCAGCACCTGAGAATGTCGGGCAGAGCGTCTCCTGCCCTGGAAAAGAGCAGCATCATTGGGCAGACAGGCGAGGCGAAGACTGGGACGCAGCCGTCCGACAGCATCAGTGTCCAGGGTGTCTCCTACACCGTCAGGTAGGGCTGGGGAGGGCAGTACGGAGGGCCCCTGCCTGCCAAGAGCTGCTCCAACCCCAGGGACTGCGGGAAGCGGGGCTGGCGCTGGCGGTCTGTGGGCTTGGCTTCAGCCCAGTCCGAGGGGGAGGGATGTTTCCAGGCTGCCCACCTCATGGCACTGGGACATCTGCCACAGGGGCAGAGCTCACGGCCCGAGGGAGGCACAGCCGGCCTGTCCTCTGGGGGGCTCACCCATTCTCCCTCAGACGTCTCTGGAGGACGTGTGCTAGAGGAGATTTCCAAAGATTGTGCCCTTTCCCACTGCCCTTCTTGCTGCTGCCAGAAGGATAACATAGGCCCTAAGTATATGGCCGGGTGGATTAGTTGCTGGCAAACATCGTCAACAAATAAAGCCACAGTTCAAGTTTGCCCCTTTGGTTGTAGTCCAAAAGCCTCTTAGCAATTATTCTGAAAAATGTGTTCAGACCTCATTTTATCTTGCAGATAATGCTGAAATTAAAAAGTTAAAGCCTGGGGAGGGGAAGGGAGAAAATATTTTGATTTTTATTTTTTCCATATCTTTAAATCCTTGCAGGCTCCCATCCCACATGCAAGTAGCTATAAACCATTCACTTGCTTTATGGTAGATTTTTAAGTATTCTCTCTTTAATTTTTATTGATGTTTGTTTTCCAAGAGAACGTGTTGGCCCATGGTGGAACTTTTCTTTATATTGTAAAAAATGGACCCGGCAAATACTTAAGGATGTTTCTTTTCACATAGAGAGTGGCCAGATTATGGGGATTTTAGGAAATTCTGGTAAGTTGTTCCAGAACTTTGAAAGAAATAAGATTGGAGTTAATACTGGTTACTTTCTCAGTGATCTGAATGTGACTGAGATCTGTGTTTTAAATAATGAAATTGCGGCTCATTTTAACTTCTGCTTTGTAAAACTCCGGTGCTTGGTTTTCAGAGTTCAATCTTCTGTCATCTAACTAATAATTATAACTTCAGTAACAGAAAAGGTTACTTCTAAACTCAAATGTTCCGCTGCAAAGTGTGAATTTGTATGAAGTGAACGCTAACTCACATTCTCGGTTTCCCATTTTTTTTCCCCTTAACTAACTGCATATTCAGGACTAGTATTTTAATGTTATTGAGAAAAAAAATCTCGCTTCTTTTCATATGTCTCCATTCAAATCAGGCTACCGCTCTTGGAATTGTAACATTCATCTCATCACCTGATTAATTTCTTTTGTTTAAAAGGCTCTGGGAAAACAACACTTCTGGATGCAATATCAGGAAGACTGACACATAAAGACAACTTCTCTGGTGAAGTGTATGTGAATGGACGTCAGCTGAAGAAGGAACAGTTTAGAGATTGCTTCTCTTATGTACCACAGGTTGATTTCTACATTTATTTTTTGTGTACAGTTCTTCCTTTCACGTAAAGAAAAGTAATGGTGTAATGCAATCTGATTGTGATTTTACTAGTAAATTTGGGACAAATCAATTATTAAACTGCATGTATTAACTAAACTTGCATGAGGAGAGACAAGATAACAAATTACTACAGGATTAACTGCTTCTTTTTCCTCTCTTTTTTTTCAGAGTGACACTTTGTTAAGCTTTCTCACTGTGCAAGAGTCTTTGACATACACAGCTTTGCTAACTCTTAAGAAATGCTCCAACAACTTCATCAAAAAGAAGGTCTGTATTTTATCGTCTTCCACCAGAAAGGTAGACATGATGTCATGTAATGCTTTCACCAGCAGCGCTTTCCATCCATGGCTGTGTTTTATGTTTACGAGGTTTTGTAATCCTCATTCTGCAAATGGGGAGAAATCCTCCTGCTGAGGAGTAGGACCCTAGCTCTCTGGTGCTCCCCCCCTGTGCAAGGGGCTTGTGCTGACATCCCAGAGTCACCATTATGCTGGGATAAAACTCTCCACCCAAAGCTGCAGCAGTTACTGCTGCAGGAGATGCTGATGTTGGTTTTGAGGTCAGTTCCCCTTTCCCAGCTGGTAAACCCAGTTCTTGCTATGTGTGCTGGCAAGTCTCATGGACAGCAGAAGTGATTTTGACACTGCTCTGGCTCCTGTAGGACATCTCTCACCAACCAGAACAGCTCCAAAAAGCACTGGTCTACTAAGCCCCCTACAAGCTATATTCTTGATAAAGTAGGTATGTTTCAGATTTATTTAGAGGACTCTTTTGAAGGTAAAGATTGGATATTCCTGACCAAAGGCTCTTGTTTTCTGTCTCTTCTCTTCACCGATCTTCCACTCAGGATGGATATGCCTTCCTGCTCCCCAGTTTTGGAAGCCAGACTAGCACATTACGCTTCATACCTTAACTTCTAGTCCCACCTCTGAACTCTTCATCTCTTAATGTCAACTGATTACTCATTTCAGAATACATGAAAATAAAATTTTAAAAAATAATTTAAATAATATATGAAAAATAATCAAGTAGAAATGAGGCCGTATACCCTCCAACTGGAATGGATGCAAGCAGGATATTGGGGAAGCTATATTCTAAAATTATGTCTTTTTCTTCCCTGCTTTTTGCCATTGCACACAGGTATCTGAGTTGGACTGTGTTTAGTCTTTTAAAATTGTAATTATTTTTCAGGTAGATGCAGTCATGACCGAGCTGAGCCTCAGCCACATGGCTGACAAAATAATCGGAAGCCGTAATATCGTAGGAATTTCTGGGGGTGAGAGGCGTCGGGTATCAGTTGCAGCCCAGCTATTACAAGATCCCAGTAAGTACCACTGCATGGATTTTCAAAATAAAACTGTATCTCTTTGTGGTCCTACCGTAGGCTTCCATAAAACACTTTAAAATACAAAAGCATTTACGTCCTGTAATTCAGCAAAAACTGTCTTATAATAACAGAATAGGGTAAAATAGTAACCGGGGTCTACCATTAATCTGTTAGCTGATCTTGGAAAGCAGACAATTAAAAAATCTTAGGGGTTGAGCATAGGTTTAGATTTGCATTTATCCGTTTCAAGTCTTACTGGGCTCACTCTTCCCACGTGTTGGTTGTGGCCCATTAATTCATAATTTTTGAGCACATTGGAGCCATATATATGCAAGCACTGAGCCTTGCAGTGGAGTTCATGCCATTGAGCTGTGTATGCATGAGCACCACGTATGTTCTAGAGGCAAAAATATTCTGCTGAGTGAAAATCAAAGCAAAATGACAATAGAAGGATTATCCAGGGGGGGGAAAAAAAATCCCTGTAAATTTTGACATTTTTGAGATAGTTTCTTGAAGTTGCCAGAATCTTGTGGAGTAAATGTACTGCAGGCATCTGCTGTGTGCTGGAGTTATTGTAGCAATGCAGATATGCTAGAACTGCATATCAGGCAGGAAGGAGCACTTAAATAGTAAAGTAAGATGTATCACTGCTACCTGTGACTTCTGGGGAGTTCACTGGATGTAGTTGTTGCGCAGTAAGTCACTAAACTCTATAGTAAACACTATAGTAATTCTGTGTAGATAAACCTATAGCGATAAATCCCTTCTTACCCCAATCAAGGTTGGATTGCCCTCTTCTCTGCTTTATCTCATCTATACAAAGATAATGGATTTGACTAAATTTTTCCCTTCCATTTGCAATAAAATAATGAAGAAAATGCAGTAATCCCCTCCAGCTCCCATTTAGGGAATTAGAAACGCTGTATTTTAACAACTCTTGGTTTGTTCATAACAAATTCTGTGTGTATATATAGATTTAATTCAGATTATAACTTCTTGCTAATTTTGTCAGTTATATTTACATTTACATACATGCTGAAATTTATCATGATTGTTCTTAGAAGCAGATGTATACATCGATTCTATTTTGGTAATTTTCACATTTTACATGAATTTAGAAAAAAAAAACGATTATGCTTTGATCCTGCACTAGTTTTTTATGCCCTTATTCCTAATCATTGTAACTCAACTAATGAAACTAACTTAAACTGAAAGATCCCATCATGGTGATCCATTCATACTCAACTTTACACGTGGAACTTCACATGTAAAGTAATTTCTGTATTGTTTGCTTTTTTTAAAGGCAGAAGCTGTAGCACTTCCTCCTCATTTACCTGAATTTTAAAGCTATTCCTTGTCATTTGACAGAGGTCATGCTACTTGATGAGCCAACGACAGGGCTGGACTGCCTGACTGCAAACCAGCTTGTCTTGCTTCTCTCACAGCTTGCACACAGAGACAGGATTGTGATTCTTACAATTCATCAGCCTCGCTCGGAACTTTTCAGGGTAAACGATGTCTACTCACTATTGGCGTTTTTTTTTTTACCAAGATTTTTAATACCTAGGTTCTTTTCAAAACAGAAGTACAAGATCCAGGATAGTTGCCTCCATAGGGTCTCCTCCTTTCCCTTGCATAAATACAGCCTTGTCTTGAACTTTACAACTCTGGCCTTCTGCCAGTCACAGGGCACTTTGGGACACTGTGAAAACAGTATGCACACTGACTGTGTGCCTAACCTTTGTGTTGTGTTTGCAAAATCAAAACCACTGGGAGAAACCATGTCAAGGGATGTGGATACACCTTGGTTATGGGGTGGGGCTGGCCTGCCTTGCAATCCTTGTACTGTGGAAGAGCATTTCTCCCTTCCCACCACTGTTTCTTGCTTTGCTCTTCTGACACATCCACCACCTCCATGTGAATGCAAGAAACCTTTTCCCTGGCTGACTGAATGGAAGTGGTTGTGGAGCCAGAGGGGAGCAACAGTGCTTTTTTGGACTGAAAGCAAGTCCTGGTGCCTTGGGAACATTGATTGATCATAGCTGGTGGGAGCCTTGCCCCGGCAAATGTTCACCCAAAGAGCAGTGCTTAAGCTCTTCAGAAGTCCTTAAGCACTTCAGGATAATCTTGCCAACAATTTGGGGATTTTACAGACTGGGGCTATTAAGCGCCAAAGGAAGTCAGTCAGTGAGTGAAAGGTGCATTAGAAGTGAAGTCACAAAGCCCCAGCACCTATTTCTGTTTGTGCATTACTTCTGTATGCTGCTGTTGCTGACAGATTTAAGAAGCACTAGTTTTACGAGCTGAAAGATGAGTCATTTTACATAACCACCGAAAGGAGTGAAGGAAAGGACAAACTTCCTTTGAGGGAAATATACTAAGGAAGTTTGAATGTGTCAAAATTATTTTTCCTGTCAAAGCATTTCTATTACCAAGGCAGTAGCTGTACTCAAGAATTAATGCATTTCTCAGTACACATTGCTAATATATTAATTTGTCTCTGACAGTTATTTGACAAAATAGCCATCATGAGCTTTGGAGAAATGGTTTTCTGTGGGAACCCTATGGAAATGATCACATTTTTTAGTGACTGTGGCTATTCTTGTCCTGAACAATCAAATCCTTTTGACTACTATGGTAAGTTTGTCTATATTGTTTTGGTAAAACAGTTTTTCTTCACCAAATTAAAGTTTTTCCAGAGATGGAAATGTGTTTGAATTTTTCCCCAACTCTGTAATTATATTCAGCTCAGAGAGAGGGCTGGGCTGACTCCTTAACATGGCCAAGTTTGCAGTAGGCCTGAAACACAGCAGAAAGGAGTAAAGTACCGATAGAAAAGGAATCTCAACTTCATGAAACTTGTGGATTCCTGATGGCATTTCTCTATGGCTGTGCACTGGATGCTGGAAAAAGAATTTGATCCCAAAACTGTGGAAAGTCCTATGCTCTTATGGATTCTGCGATGCCAAGCAATAGGAAACAGTTGTTGCGTGGAGGGATGGGTGTAGAATAAATATGGGATGACTTGAGGCATCAGCTTCTAGGGATTCTGAGTTTGAGGTTTCCCAAAGTTTGGGGAGTTGCTAATCCCAGGGTGGAACAGAGCATATGGATGCTTCAGGAGCTGATGATAGCAAGCTGCTGGCATAAAGTGAAGAGTACTGTTTTACCAATTCAGGATGAAAAAAAGGGGCAGCATGAGACTTTGGAAATGAGGCTTGGTTTTGCTGCAGGACATCCATGTCCCTGCTCCATACATGTGGGAAAAGAATGTGTACGTGTTTGTGTGTGTGCATAAATGTGTACACATACACATACATATATATATAACTCTCTTTTTAAAGCTGATTTCTGGCAACACCAGCTGGGCACTAACCAGGGAATCTGACCAATCCAAAAAGCTGCATTCAGAGGAGGCAGTGTTTTCCTGTTGTCTAGATGGCATCCTAAACTCAGTGAGAAGAGAGGATGGTTGTTGACATAAAGCTAAATGGGATGAAGCTGAAAATACTGGTATGACAGTGAGGATAATTTTGCCTTCATGAATTTGAATAGTCTTGAAAAGCATAGATGATTTAAATTTTAGACCCACTTTTATAAAAGCTTGGTGAAAAGAGTGCTGCATTCTTCGAATGTCAACCTTTGAATATGACAAGAAAGGGAAAAAATACAGTTTAGAGCAAAGAATCATCAGAATATTTAGTCTTTGGAAAATTGGTAGTTTATATTTTTTTGTGCAATTTGATGTGAATGAAGGGACAGATTCTGATATTATTTACACCAGCAGAGGAAAATAGATCCTATGTATTGAGTGGGGATTATATTATTGAACTATCACACGTGTTTATAAAAAAATACTAATGCATGGTAGACATTAGCTATTTGATCTAGTTAGTTGTATGTTATAATTCTTTTAAAACACACCTGGACGACATTTATGTCCTGTGTCACTTCTAGCAAGTCACACTGGCCAAATTTAAAAAGTGTTTGTGTGTTTCAGATGTTCATATTCACAAAAGTGAAGACTTCATTTTGTATATGTTTACCATTAAAGACAATGCTGCTGAATTCCAGCTTTCAGAACACCAGAGATCTATTAAGCTTAGTTCAGGTTTTGAGGACAGATTAAGAATCTTGGACAAAGCCTCCTTTTCTCTTGTTGAATTTGTATTTTGAAGTTGAACAAACATTGCAACACTGATATCTAAGGATGAGAGAAACCTTAGGAATAAATAAAAAATGAAGACATCTTACCAGATGTAAAAGAGTAATTTAAAATTCCATAAGAACAAAGATTCCTAAGAACAACAAACCAGTTTTTGAAACCTCAGCTATTAGGGAAAAGGGAAATTTCTAAGGCATTTCAGCACATTTGCTGAATGTGTATGACTTGTGAAAATAGAACACACGAAGTTCCAATCTGCCAGTGAAAGAGTTGCTGTTGTTAGGTGGATTTATTAGAAAGGAACATTAACTCTGTGAAGTATCTACCTTTCCTAAGTTCCGTGGCAGTCAGTAATGTTTCCTTCAGCTTGGACTGAGCCTGCTTGGGGAATTTTGCCTGCTGAACATCCTTTGGCTTCGTATTAAAATAGAAGTATGTCTGCAAAGGAGGTAGGTGAAGCCCAACACTGCAGTAACAGCTCTGTGCTCTGCAGGGTGAAGGCTAAAGGTCTGACCAGCACACGACTCAGGCCCTGCATTTCCAGATCAAGGCCTCAAACTGCAGGGTCCCACAGAGGCCACAAAACACAGATTTGTTGTGGCTGCACAGTAATTCATTCATGCTGCACCTAACAGAAGGGAGGAGTAAAAGAAACCTTGAATGTTTTCAATGGATCTTTTCTTCTTTGCAGATTTTAGGATGGAGACAGAGATAAGTTAGTTGCAAGAGGGGGGAGAGATAGGAAGGGAAAGTGATGTGTATATATAGTAAAAGCCTTGTAAATTTACAGTGGATCTGACATCTGTGGACACCCGGAGCAAGGAACGTGAACTCGAAACCTACAGCAGGGTTCAGGAAATTGTATCATCCTACAAAAAGTCGGAGATCTTCAGCAAAGTACTGGCAACCATTGAAAAAACAAAGTGTATGAAAGACCTGCCACCAATACCACTCAAAAATAAAGACTCACCCAGTGCCTTTTACAAAATATGCGTTCTTTTACGGTAAGACTCTTTTCCCCTTCTTTTAAAGAAATCTTTTTTTCTTTTCCACTAATCTTTTAGGTCCTATCCACTCTTCCCCCCTCCCCCGGCCCCATATATAAATGCACTTTCTTGGTAGTTTTGCTCTCCCACTGTATTTGTCCCTGCCTTTTTTAATATAATAACTTTTTGTGGCCACTGTCTGTAGAAGATTTTTTTCAAAGCTAAATACCCTGCCAACTTGTTGACAGTCGTCGCTAACAAGTGTATATTGTTGCTGTTTCATTTCATTGTCAGGAGGACAACGAGAAACTTCTCCAGAGATAAAATAGGCATCATCATGCGTCTCCTCCAGAATCTGTTGTTTGGCTTGTTTATAGCCTTCTTCCTTCTTAGGCTAAAGAATGACCTGGTAAAAGGAGCCGTGCAGGACCGCGTGGGGCTTGTCTACCAGTGCGTGAGTGCCCCGCCCTACACAGGGATGCTCAATGCTGTTGCCCTTTGTGAGTTCCTGTCCTGTGTTTTGTGCAGCAGCAGGTACTGCTGCCACTATCTCATAAATAGGAAAATGTGGTTTTTTTGAAGGCAGTGGTTTAAAGAATCTTCACGGTTTTAGGCAGTGTCAGAGTTGATACAGAAGCACGAAATCCAGTGGAATTCGAAGGAATATGCCTTGATCCCTCCCTCTCCCTTCTACAGCTGGTCTGTGCATGGAGGGTTTATTTCTAAATTGTGCAAAAGACCTTAATTTGCCTGTGTGCAGCATTATAAAGCCAGGACAAAGTCTTTGTCTAGTTAACATCCTAAGTGAGAACAAAACAAAACACATGGAAAGGATGGAAGTGCAAAACTGCTTTGACAACAATTAACCATAGTAGGGTCTATGAGTGTTATGTGATGATTACACTTTTTTAGAGGGTGTTTCTCGTACAACTGCCATACTGAGAGCAACAGTAGTTTCTATTTACGGCCCTAAAAATTGTTCTGCTCACGTTGGGAACTGCTGTCATCACCTTGAAATCAGAGTACCTCGAAGAATTATCCAGTGACAGTGGGTTTTCTCATGTCTTTAGTTTGTACGTGCAAAAAAGAGCAAGCTATCCTGCACACTGCCAAGTTAGGCCTCTGTCATTAAGCTTACCAACGTTTGCAATCTGAAGGGAGCGTGTTTGGCATTTATAGTGGGGGAAAAAGTGGTCAGAGCGGTTTAGGCTGAATGTTTCTGATATATCCTCAAGGTTGTCTCTGTGCTTTGGGTCATTTTTGCTAGCAACAAATCTTGCTCTTTCTATTTAATGGTAATTTAATTTATTTCTTATATGCTTAATCCAGTCTCACCTTTACGTGCTATCAGCGACCAAGAAAGCAAAGATGGCCTGTACAAGAAGTGGCAAATGCTTTTAGCTTATATAGTACATTTCCTGCCCTTCAGTGTCATCAGCGTGGCAATTTTCAGCGTCTTTATATACTGGTAAGCACCTGTACAGTCTGTTGGATTGTCATTTTCTTTTTGTTACCAGTTTCAATTACCGTGTCAGCAACAGGCCTCCTGGCATGGCTTCCTGCTATTGTCTCTCAGAATGATTACAGAGAAAACTTAAGGAAAAATGACACAAATTTAGCTCTGCTCTTTCAGGCAGAGTTAAAAACACTTTCAGAGTAAGTAGGTTACCAGTTCTCTAGGTAACTTGGAAAGTTTTAATGGACCTGGGACATTTATCTTTCTTGTGTCATACTGAAAGCAGGAAGTGTCATTTTACATTACATTTGGAAAAATAGGAAATAAAAGGGAAAGAAAAGGATGAGGAACTCAACCATTGGTATGTGACAGTAACAAAATTTCATATGTCCTGGAATATTTTGGGCTTAGCTACAGCATATGAAAGTGATAAAATCTGGATCCTTCTCTTACACCCTTCAGAAAAAGGCACCCAAGTGGGTTTCTGGTAAGTGTGAGCAAGTGTTTGATTATAAAGCTTTCCCTTTTTCCCTCCAGTACAATAATTTCATTGCATCATTGTGAAGTAGTATCACCCTCAGAATGGGGTGATGAGATAGTTCATCTGCTTGTTGCCTTATCTATCATACAGGTCTGCTCTTCTTCACTTCTGTTCCATTGATTTATCACCTGTAACCAAATAGCAAAGTACTAAGGACCAATTTCTGCCTTCCAATCTTTTTCTTTTCTAATTATGAAAGGAGAAACGTTTAGTGCATTAAAGTTAATTTTTGTTTTCCTGGGGCAGTTGCAATCAGATGGCAGTTTATAGAAAAATGTAGAAAAATGACGAGCAGGCCTTGCTTGTTCTCTGGTTAGCTGTTGGAAAATGGTAAGTGGATGGACCCTTGGAAAGGAGCTGAAATGCAGGAGCTGTTTTGCTGTAGCTGTGCATGTTAGTGCTCTTCCTCTGCTATAAGATGCCCTTAGGCAGTTTAAAAATGGATGGAGTACAACTGCATCAAATCACTTGGACTACTGAATCAGAACTTCTGCTCAGGGACCTAGTCTGCCATGGGAATTTTGCAATAGATTTTTTTCCTCCCAAATATTAAAACTCAGGAAAAAAATAATAAAAAAAAAGACTATTCTCTTCTTCCTTCTGGTCTATAGTAGGTAATGAGGGGAAGTGCTCATTCGGCATTTACCTAGTTCTTTCCATTTGGGATCTCAATAACTGTCAGCTCCTAGATGGAGAGGAGCCCTGAGAGGAAGATTTGTGCTCCTGCAGATGTGAAAACTTGCATGTATGGGTAGGGTTTTTCATAGTTTGGTATTATTATTAAAGTTAGCCACTATCCCTTTGTCCCATTAGCTGCCTGGACTTTTTATTTCTGCAAGCTATCAGTACTGCCTGCTTCAGGCAGGGCTCCCCGAGAAGTCTTTTTTTCACAAACAAGCAGAAATTACTCTTCCTCCCACTAAGTGCTGTGCTAACCTTCTGTTTGTGACTGCTTCTGAGCTGGTGGCTGAGGAAACAGCCCTTAGGAAAGCACCTTTCCAGGCTCAGTGACATGCTCGCTCCGTAACGAACAGGAAATCCTTGTGGGCAGAGACTTTGCCCCTGTGCTTTGGCAGCCTCAAACACAACCAACAATAAATGGTGCGGCTCCAGTTAATGGATAATGTTTGCAGATATTAACCTCCCCATGCCTTCCCTATCTTGTGGTTATTTGGAAGCCACTGGTGATGTGTCAAAGTGATTTTGCAGTGCTCTTAGACCTCTTAGGGCAAGCGGTTTCTACCTGTGCAGGACTAAACTTTCCTGGGTGGACTAACTTTTTGAGAGGCTTTAGCAGCCTCTGGCATGTGTTCTTACAAGCCATTTCTCACAAAGTTTGTTTCCGTAGGGTCAGGCAGTTGGGTCAGACAGACCCAAACTCTTACCTCATCAGACACAAGGCAGATATGGCTGAGATCAAATAGAGCCTCTTTTACAATCAAGTGAATGTACTGTGTGTATGCAGATTTTCCTAGCTGAAGATGCTTCTGGGAAGTGTTCTGACAGTTCACATCATGCTACTATTCTTTTACTGTAATATTCTCTCTTTGAGCTGGGTTTTTTCCTTCTCCTTTAGGCTTTCTTCTGTTCTATCCGTACCCCAGATTTGCTAGTTTGTGTCTACATAGCTCTGTGTAAAGTATTAGAGCAGCTCAGAGAAGGTGATACTTTTACCCTGCCACTTGGAAAGCTGTTTCTTCTGCACCAATTTGTGCTTAAGGGTTGCTAAATACCTGCTAGCTCGTTGATTGTTTAATACTTGAAGAGTCAATGTTCATCCATCTATTTATAAGTTACTCTGGTGTTACGACAAACTCTACAGGAAAGCCTGGGAGAAAATTATCACTTCTATTTTAAGACCATATTCAAACATGGTGGATAAAAAAAAAAAAACAGTTACAGGGCCTTGCACTGAGCAACAGGAAAAGAAAATTAAATGTGGAATTGCTGCTTGTTAGCTAAGCAAAGCATGCGGTGTGCACCTAGTGTAAGGCAATTTCGGTATGACATATTTTGGAAAAAGAATATTATGTCACCATGTAATAAAAGGTTTTGTCATCTGTCATATACACTATGGGGCTGAATTAAGCATACCAAGCAATTGCTGGTCTTTTCAAACTTTTTAATCTTTAGTACAGACTGAGAGGACTCTTTCCCTTTGATTAGATAGGGTAAAACTGGGAACAGCATGTTCTGTTAAAGAATGCAGGAGTATGGAGGAAAATCCAATTATAAGAATTACATGGGTGGCAAATTAATTAGCCTTCCTTTTAATTTACTATATCCATATTTACATTTGCATGCACAGCGTCAGAAGTGCAAAATCCCATCTGTTAATTATCTGCATAAAGATGCTCTTTAAATATGTGACTTACATGAATAACTCCCACTGCAGAGACTCTAAAAGGAAAAGGATGTTAATTTAAGGAATTGTAGAAGCCATGGTGGTTGTCTTGAAACAACATGGGTTTCTGCAACAATTACATCTTTGCATAACCCTCTTTAATCTAGTTGGAGGAAACCTAATGTATCTGCACTTACATCACTATATTAAGTGCATGTCCTTTATGTTAAGATTCCAAACAACACACTAAGGGTTAAGGCATAAACTGTTCACTTAAGGAGATGTAACTGCAAAAAAAAAACAAAAACAGAGACAAAAATACTAAACTTTCCAAGTTTAGTACCCAAACCTTGTTTTCTAAGTGTTCTTTTGCTCATTTTTGTACAGGACTACAGGGTTGTATCCTGATGCTTCCAGATTTGGAATTTTCTTTGCTGCTGTTCTAGCCTCTCATATAATTGGTGAACTACTCACACTAGTTATACTCGGCGTGGTTCAAAACCCAAATATAGTCCAAAGTGGAGTGGTGCTACTTAATTCAGCTGGTGTGATAGTGGGAACAGGACTAGTAAGGTAAGAAAAAAAAAAATCTTCTTTTGTTATAGTGTTACTGTTAAAATGAACTACCTAAAGAAGAGTTTTCTGAACATTCTGTATTGCAGAAGTCCAATAATGCACAGGTAGTAATGGAAAGCAAGTGCAACTGTGCTCCCTCAGAGGCAGAACTACGTAATCTTGTTAGACCTTGCACTAAATACACAAACCAGACACTTAATATCTTTAGATATCAACAAGGATATTGAAGATTTCCCCCACTTTTTGCAAATAAATGGAAGATAAAATGGAACAATTAATATCTATCAGCTCACCTGAATTCTTTCACTGATGCTGACATTATGATGTGAAATGCTGTCCTCATTACCAAACGCAGCCTACCCAGAAAACCATTCCTACAGCTTTTAGTACCTGCTGAAACTTATCAGACACTAAAGACTGGTAATGATGATTTAAAAAAGCAGTTGTTCTCACCTATCTTACAAGTGCCTAATGGTGTCAAGTTGTCCTCAAGAAAACCACATGAGTCTTTACAAAGTTGATGATGTTTTGTCTCTTCAAAGTAGATCCCAGTTAATACTTATCAAATAAAGCTAGGTTAATGTCTATTTTTTTTTTTTGGTCCCTGCCTAATTTCAGGAAGATGTATGTTTATAGTGACAAGACTGCTACCATAGTCTAATGCCTTAATGATAACTTTTAAAAGCATTAGAATGGTTTTTAACCTTATTTTACAGTAGAGACAATGCTAATTAATATTTTTGATTAATCTTCTTAGGCAATGATGTTAAAAATAGCATTGAGACTTGGGTTGCTGGGTTTTATTCTGTTAATTTTTTTTTTTTTTTAATTATAAAGTCTTGAAGTATGTTAGGTGCTGGAATTGCCCAGTCTTTCTAAATGTGTCTTCTCATTTTTTTTTGCTTCATTCTTGTTTTGTTATTATTGCTCCAGTGAATTGCTATTCAGTCTTCTTTGGTTTTGAAGATGGAGGGAGGGGGTGGTGGTTTCTTACTCTGGAAGAAATCCTTTTTGGCAACTAAGATTTATACTGGGTCTTATCATTTTCAGTTCATCACTTCAGTGTGAACAGCAAACAACCAGAGAATTATTTGTGACTGTCCGTAAACACGTCAGGGCTGAATGTTATGACACTGCACCAAAGCCAGAGACAGCCTTCACGGTTGTCTTCTCACTTAACCCTAAAAATGGACTTTATGTTTGAAAAACCTACAGCTACAGACAAGAACTGTTTCTGTCACAGGCCACAACCAATGATGAGAGGTTGTTTTAATTTGGGGGCTCTTGGAATGTAGCAAAAGCCAGTTTAACTTCTCTGTTTCTTTAAGGACCATCGAAGAAATGCCAACACCTTTTAAACTGCTCAGTTTTCTTACCTTTCAAAAATACAGCAGTGAAATTCTTATAGTCAATGAATTTTATGGCCTAAACTTCACATGTGGTAAGTGTTCAAAAAAATAAGTCCATTATAAATAATTTTAATGAGGTGTTGATGTTTATTTTCCTTCTACATATGCATATGCATATCCTGATAAAATAAAGGTAACTTTTGAGTTGTTAAAAAAAGCTTATTAATTACTGAATTAATTACTAAAGAATATAATGCCTCATCAACAAGCCAGACCAGAGTCTGATTCTTTTGTTCCAGCCATCTCTCATTCTTTCCCAGTTCTTTATCTTTCTCTTCTTCACCTGTTCTCTTATCCTGTCTTTGGGGACATTTTGGAAGCTAAGTTTGTAACAGGCTGCAAAGTTTTTCGGAGCAGTGTTACACAAACAGAACACGAATAGAATTGCACAATATAAGATCAAACATCACCGCAGGGAGTACTGACAGGTAACACCTGATCACGTTTCCTCTAATACTAGTGAGGCTTCAGTTCAAGTTACCATGGTACGTATTGAGCGCTGTGCTTTGCTGGTTGTGAGCAAGATAAGCAGCAAAACACATCAGAATCAATCAGGCTGTCAGTAGCTAACATCCATTAATGGGAGTAAAACTTTCAGCTTTGGACCTTCCTAAGATATCTGGGGCTTTGTAGCCAGGTCTCTATGCTCCTCTCCAAGGCCATATATTCTGTACCCAGTAGTCTCTCTTGCCCCTCTTTATTACAAGAGCACAAATAGCAACCGCTAGAAAATGAATCCATGACTTTGTTAGTACTAACAAACAGCTTGGTTTTGATGTGCCCTTCAGACAGTCACCATTTCTTGCATTTTGGAACCACTCAACACATCTGAACCCTCTAAGTCTACCTCATGGGGCATATTTCTTCTTGAGGCCCTTCCAGATAATGTGCCTGAAAAGCCATAAATCTTTGTTTGGCATAAACAAAAGACAGAACTCCTAGTGACCCTGTGTTCTTCCCTTCAAAAAGTGTGGCATAGATTACCTGCAGAACCTTATGGCTTGTCTGTTCTTATTCCAAAGTGCTGACAATTACTGCTGTGGGTATAGTTAATCATTGAAATTATATCAGGGCTGGGTGCATTAAATGCATGGGATTGATAATGAAGTCTGAGTTTTAATTTTACTGACTTATCTACTGAAGAAAACTATTTGTTTCTTTTGACAGGTGGAGCAAACAGTTCCACTGCAAATAATGCTGCGTGTATTTTCTCTCAAGGCGTTCAGTTCATTGACAAAAACTTCCCTGGTGCCTTGTCCCGGTTCACAATCGATTTCCTAATCCTTTATGCTTTTCTACCAGTACTTGCCATTATAGCAATTATAAGCTTCAAAATAAGAGAGAGAATTATTGACAGGCAATAAAAAAGTAGGAGCTCCAACGATGTCTAATGCTACACTTGTAACTTTATGATGGCCAAAGGCTTAAATTATTGGATTTTAGATAGTATTTAAGTGATTACACATTCATTTCGTGTTTGTTTCCATCTTGAGAAACAATGTTGTCTTAGGAGTTTGAATGGCTTTCAGATATTGGTATTCCCAGTCCTCTCCCAGATCAGCCATAATCAACAGTATTTCATGTTTTAAAGCACTTTTTAAATTTAATTTTGTTAGCTGTTGCTGACAATTTCTAACAATGTAGCAATGGTGCTCTAATTTTTTTCCTCATTATTTTGGTTTTTGACTATTACCAATAAGCAGGGGGGTACAACTGCTAGTAAATCTCATTTCTGAGGACTCAGTATTTCATTTTAAGTCCTATGCTTTGATACCCTTTTAGGGAAAGGAAACAAACCAAATATGTGTAAAGACAGAATGAAGTCACTCCACTTTAATCTTAGACACACTATACAACCAATAAGTGCAGATCTTGAAGCAGCATCAAAGTTACCCAACATGTTTTTGCCTTGTGAATGATGTTGAATCAGTGAAGACAGTTATTTATACGTATTCCTTCTTTCAAGTTCTAAATCTTGTTTTGAAAGCGGTTTGTGAATTACTAGAAAACAAATTTGTTTAATAATGTTTTGGTTTTGTTTAATAAAATGTCAATTTAACTAGAGAAAAAGTATAAAAGTTGTAGCAATGTCATTTTTGTCTTCGGAAATTATTCTTGTGGGCCTCTGAAAACTGAAAGCACAAGAGACACAGAATTCCTAAATTTTGTAACTTATTTGCATGTTCAGTGAAGAAATTATCTTTTGCAGAGGGATCGCTAGAGATTTCTTCAAGTATTTTTGTATCTTAAAATTCCATAATTACCTAATTAGTTTTATATGATAGTCTTAACTCTCAAAAGACACCTCTGGCTTTATTTTTACGCTACGATTTCACAACCTTAGGCTGAATGTCAATCAATAACAGTTCCAGCACTAGCCAGATATCTGTCAAATTAACTAGATGACTTCCTAGCATTTGAATATATGACAGAAATGTCCATCTTCTAAACTCTATGCAAAGTTATTACAACATTATGCTTTGCAAGAAATAATTCCTGTCTTAAGCTATGCTATATGATTCTGAAACAGATCTAGATCGAGGTCAAAGAATGTTATACACTTTATTCTGCCAGGTTTTTATTTATTTATTCAAATATATAAAAAAATGAACCGGGCATTTCTTAAGATTTGCTTTTTATTTATATATGCAAAGAACAAGAAAAAGATGCCCACCACACTCTACTACACAGTTTCATATTTTGGATATGAAAACTTGTTTATATTCAAATACATGCTTAGGGCAGAAGTATTTAAAAATAAACCAAATAATGTGTTCTAAAACAGGTTGAACTGGCTAATGCCAGTCCTAATGTTCAAATCCATCTGTGAACAATCTAGAATTCTTGACTTTTAAAACCTTTTAAAAACTTTTTAAAACTGTGTCAGTGCCGAGATTCACAAATTTGGACTGAATGAACAGCTCTTCTTTGAAAAATACCACCAGGGATGCTTAATAAATACTAATTTTGTAGTTTGATAATATGTGTTTTCAAATGCATCAGATGAAATTGCTAGTGTAATGTTAGAAAAATTTTGTAAATGTTTTTAAACTGAAGACACCTATAGCAGCTCATCAATCAGAGTCAAAATCCATTTCTTTCCAGGATTTAGAAGCATTTCTTCTGTACTGTTCAAGTTCCTAAAACAGAAACATAAATACATATTAAACTAATGTTCTTATTATTAAAAATTGCAAGAAATTTAGATTTTTAATTGGGTAATGTATGTATAAAAACTTTTCAATGTAGAAAAAATGTACTACATTCATATTTTAAAAAATGATACTAAAAGTGCTATAAATTTTGCCACATTTGCTCTCATGTAGGGACAAAGATTTTATTTATTTATGCCTCGATACCTAACAGGAAAGAGAAAATTTTGCCTCTTAGACATTCAGACTGAGAAACCAGGCTCCCTATGAACCTACAGAAATATAACAACACACGTTTTAAAAAGAGGAACCAGAACTACCCATCGGAAACTGCTGTATCACACACATCATTTCAGGTGCTGCTGTTTAGTGGATTGCAAGTCAGCATCTGCATGTGAAAATGCAAACCCAACGTGGTTATTAAAATTATCCACCTTTTAGCTAGATTATTAAAAGCAATCAGAGGCTTAAATTGTGGAGGAATAACGCAAGCCAATTAGGTATGAAAGATGAGGCAGTTTACATTTTACTATACTTGAGGTCAGTGGAGGTCCAGCAAGGCAGACAAAACATCATCATTTCAGTCAAATGTGCTCCTGGGAACTCTGAAGCCTGTAATAAGAGGTTCTAGCAACGTTACCAAACAACAGTTTTCCTCTGCTGAATTTTATGTAGTGGAATTCTTTCTGTCAGGAATTCTTTCTGAAGATTGTTTTTTAAGCAAAAAAAGTTAATTAAGGAAGCTTTTCGTTCATTTAAGAATAAGGCTTCCAACGTTATTTGCAGGAAGATGATGCTCTAATAAGGTACTGCTAGACCTAGGCAGGTAGTGCTTGCAAGACAAGAAAAGTCACCATATTTTACTTAGTTTGGCGAAGAGGTGGACATAAACCAGGGATTAGAATAAATGTAGTGCAGACCCTCAAAAGTGGACATGTATTTTATGATCATTATTTTGATTTTAATAGAATATATTTATATATAGAATTCTATATTTAATAGAGTAATTTAATATGACGGAGGAAGGGAGGTCTGGCTGTAGGTATGCAGGTACCAGAACTGACAAAAATAACAGAAGTCCCACCTGGTGAATTTAATATTAGTATTAACTCTTAATCCAGAGCACAGAGGGAGGAAGAAGAAAATAAAGGCAACAAAGAGCAATCAATCATCTTAAGATTTTAAGAAAATAATAAATGGAATTTTCTCTCAGGAAATAACTTTATCAGCTTTGTCAGTGCAAAGTTTTCAGAAAACACCACAGATGTATGAGCAGTAAGAAGATTTTTAGTTAGTGCACATTCTTCCTGATGCTTGCAGGAGTCTGATTTGACAGGTTTTTAACTCAACAGTTACTTCAGAACACACCGTGTCTAGTCTAAATCTAGTAAGTCACATTATGAGATACAACTCCAGTAGTACCGAGCTGTTCTCTCCCTAAGCTGGTCTTTACTCAGTATTTTCACTCCCTTACTATTAATATAAAGCAATTTTGATCTTGGAACATACAGATCTGTTGGAAACTTGCCAGCAGTTAGGAATAGAAAGAATACTGTGATATTTTAAGGAGCACATGTAACCTGCTTTATGCTAAGTAAGTAATTTCAATTGTAACAACTTTCTGAAAGGCTTCAGGAAGGGGTAAAATTAGACAATGAAGTTTTACATATAACGACAATGCTGTCTGGGGGTCATGTCTACAGGTGTTGGCTAAATAATTAGCCTTATAGACTTATCATCTGACCAAACTACTTCAAGAGAGAGGCAGATAATTTAGCAGAATTTATTTTGCTGTAATTTTAGCTAGCCTAGAAAGAAATTCAGTGTAAAGTCAATTCAAAGCAATACAAAAATGCAAATTGTCAAACCACAGCATCTATTAAGATTGTACACCTATTCCACTACATAGAGAATTACAGAACAAAATTATAAAAATTTGGTTTGGATGTATATCTAGATAAGGCCAACATTTAAACTATGAGAAATGAAAGAAAAAGAAAATTGGATTAAATAGGAGGATATTTACCAGAAAAAATAATCTTTAACAAATCTCAGTGATTCAGGGGGAAAAACGCTGCCAGGAAAGCAGAGTTTCTTAGTTTATGTGCAAAATAGAAAGTAAAATACATCCCCATAATTCAGAAATGTAATGGAAAAATCTTTCAAATACTGTTTAAAGATCACTTGAGAGACCCTCTTGGAAAAGGGCACCGTCCTGCTCAGAAAGTTCTACACTACAAACATAAGCAGAATTGTAGAATATACTGCAGTGATGCAATCAGCTAAGAGATCTTCTCTCCAAAGTGAAAGAAGGTCCTTTAAAAGAATATATGTTAAATAAATGTTAGAGTACTCCAAAATCTTCATGCTTTGTTTTGTGGGCAGCAAGTAAAGGGGGCAGAGATCAGATTTACGAAGAAATAACAATTTCAATTTAAATGTGCTTTCAGTGTGCTCTGAGTGTTTAAACATTATTAGTGCTAGCAAATTATCACAGATGTCTCAATACTGGCATAAAGTGGATTTAAATTTTTTTTTAAACCTTAATGCTTCTGTACTTCTGTGTTTCTGTAAATTCTTCATCTGTCAAATGGGGAAGATCACACCTAATCTCATAAAGGGATTGGGAAGAAAGACTTAAATGATGTTTGTGAGGCACTCAGATAAGATAACATTACCACACATTCTCAGAGAAAAAAAAAATTAATACTTTTGTGTTCATTGAAGTGTCTGAATGGCAGGTTGAGAAATAAGGTACATAAAGAATAAGGATGATGAAAAGAAATACTGAACAATTGAGTTGAGACATCAGCAAAATAGTATATGATCATGTAATTAAAGACAATATCGTAATGTCTACAAACAAGGAAAAATTAAGATTGTAGGAAAAGCCTGAATTGTTGCATTTCCTCAGTTCTGAGTGACTGATACGGCTTTAACTTTACTTTTCATGCAGCTTCTTACTAGAAGTGCCCTCAATCTGGAACATGGTGAAAACAACCAAGTACTGAAATAATACTGATTAAAAATCTTCAGCACCTGGTGCTCTTTAGATTGGTTTAAAAATGAAATCTTTTTTACCCCTTTGGACATGCTTTCATGTGAAAACAAGAAATGTTGTTCTTGGCAGTTGAGTAAACATCCTATATTACTTTTTCTTCACATTAGGAAGAGAAAAAGAAAGGTGGTGTTGCTTTGTTACCCAGGTTAAAGTAGGTGTCCGTCATGCTTCTCTGTCCAGTAACACTGGTCTGACCGAGGAGGTTCATGGCACAGTATGCAATCTTCTGTTTCACTGAATAAGACTGAAATTGTCTCCTGAAGTTCAGCAATATTTCCATGTCATCAAAGTATGCCGAAAAAAACTGGCTCTCATTCTATTGGCCAGTCCAGTCCCCATCTCAGACAGATTGCTGCAGATCTGCCAGAGGTGACATTTAGCTGAGTGACATGGTTAATTAGGTCCCTCCACTTTTAGGGGAAATAAGTCTATTCTTCCTTGTGAGATGGGGTAGAACCTTCTTGAATTCATGCCTTGGTAAAGTCTTAAGAGTTACAGCCCTGTCCTTTAAGATCTGCTGCCATTACTTCTGGTTAGCTGACACCAAATGGCACCAGTCATCTACTTTTTAGGAGTATACTTCAATGGCATGAGGCTTCAGCTAAAACTGGCACCAATCCCTAAGTAATAGCTCTGTGTAACAAGGATCAGTCAGTGTGAACTTCGGCACTGGATGACCTAAGTACCTGTGTAGGCTCTGCAGTTTTTTGAGCTCAAGGTTGGCTTTATCAGTTGCATCAATGAATGAAGCTGCAGTCAAATGTCCAGATCAGAAAGGTGCAAGTACCTATTTTGAGTATTAGCAGTGAAGGTATAACAGGAAACAAAGAAACACCTCCGAAAAGACATCTTAGAAAACTTACATCTGTGACATAGGAGCATTTCCAAAGGAAACAGCAGACATCCCCATGTGCCATCTCTCTGCCACAAACATTTAGAAGGAACTAAGGAACAAGACTTTCATGCCCCCCCAGGTGCTTACAGATGTAGGTGGTGTATGTGTAGCTCTGATCAACAATATTATTTTAAAAGATCTCACTCTTGTTCAAGTTATGTGTGTACCAAAAATGAAATTAATGTGACCTGAAGGCATCAAAAGCCAAAAAGCTAAGACGGATTGGAGAGAAATGGATGACAAGTTTCCCATGTTGTTTATGGATGAAGAGTTAACCAAAAGCCAGACTATAAAAAACAAATGTTTTTCTTGAATCTTGAAAGCCCTGTGCAAAGAGAAAAAAGTCCAGTAAATCCTTGAGAGAATCTGCTAGTTAAGAATTACATTAGAAACGTAAATTCCAAAAGGGTCCCTGGTGCTGTATTCTCTCTCTCAGAGTTTAACTGTAGAGAATAAAAAGGCAGTAAACAATTGCAACAGCATGATTTGATGTAAACCTGTGCTACGTATGTCTGTGGGACAAGACCTAGGAAGAGAATTCTGAAAAGGCATAGCTGAGAACGAGAGATGTGCTCCATCTTGAAGAAAGGCCTCAGAGAGCTTTCCAGAGCAAAAACATTTAGAGAGAGAGTGGCATGTATCATAGTCAAATCTGAAAATACTAAGCAGGCAAAATAACCTGGTCTAAACAAAAAAAACACTGTTGAGACTGAATTCTGATAAGCTGAACTCTAAACTTCTACAGCCAAAAAGCATCTCAGATAAATACCTGCTGACAACGAGTACCTGGGTACTTTTCTCGGTTCTGTACTTTTCTTTAAAAAAAACTTCTTTCTAATTTTATCCTCGAGAATTCAACCTTTTACTCTGCTGGAATTCAGGTAAACCCTTCAACCGTGGTTACAAATTTAGAAATTACTTCTTTTAGAGATAACTGTGGCAACACAAAGCTTACTCTGTTACAGTATTATTGAGCAATCCTGACCCAGTCAGTCAGGTATTCTGGTTCCACTATCAGACGCAGTGACGGAGGCTGTATTTTGTTTTCGTTGCTGGTTTTGTGTTTATTTTTCTTTTGAAGCTTATCTTTGAGATAAACAATATCTTTGATAAAACTGGTTATCACCTGGAGTCCAAAGTAACATATTAATTAACCGAAAGTAACCGAGAAAAATGATAACATGAAAACATCCACTGTTATCACATGAAACTTTAATTTTGCATTATGTCCCATGATTTCATTAGCAACATGTTGCATATTAAACA